>NW_027279766.1:0-259111 GCF_046629955.1 Centroberyx affinis
GGCTAACCCATAAAGTAAATCTTTCCTGTGTCGTTCCAATTTTTTGAATCGTTCCATTTTTTTCATTAAATTGGACCGATACAGAGAAGATCGCTAATGGGCTAACCCATAAAGTAAATCTTTCCTGTGTCATTCCAATTTTTTCAATCGTTCCATTTTTTTCATTAAATTGGACCGATACAGAGAAGATTGCTAATGGGTTAACCCATAAATCCAATCTTCCCTGTATCGTTCAATTTTTTGGTACCGTTCCATTTTTTTCATTTAACTGGAACGATACAGAGAAGATTGCTAATGGGCTTACCCATAAAGTAAATCTTCCCTGTGTCGTTCCAATTTGATTAAAAAATGGGAATGATACATATAATTGGAACGATACAAAAAATTTTAACAACACAGAAAATTGGAACAATACATAAAAAGCCTCTGATCTAGGAAACATTCACTGCTGAAAATGGACAGGCTAGCAATAAATCTCAGAATACCTGGGTGGTACTAGGTGGTAACTGGTAGTTGTCAAATAGTAGCAGCAGCAGTATTAGAAGTAGAACTTGAAGTAGCCTAGTTTTAGCAAGAAAAGTAGTAGCAGTAGCAGTAGTAGTAATAGCAGTAGTAGTAGGCTAGTTGTAACAACAATAGTAACGGATCTGCTGTACTGAGGAGCAAAGATAGAAGATTAGCATGCGCAAGGATGACACGGAAATTCGTGAAGCGTTCCTTATTTATGCCTCATTTTGCCGTTGAAAACATCTTTTTAGCTTCAAAAATGGTTGAGATATGACTTTTTAAAGTTTTTCCATGTTGTTTTGGGTTGTTGAGGAAATGGCGCCCCAAGTGCCGAATTTCTGAGTGGTGCTGAATGCAGCACAAATCTCCCACGCAGGTAACGATAGGCCTACTGCAGGCTAAATCTCCGTAAGTGTCCCAGATATCCGAGTTTCACTGAATGCAGCATGATTCTCTCCGTATTAGGATATTGTGCAGGTTTGTGACCGGAGTTCAGCATGAGGATTGGCTCTGTCGGCTCGTATCGAAGCTGCAGAGATATGAAGGTACTATTGTTTCTTTATCCTGCAATCAAACAGAATAGGTTTGAGAGCAAAACTTTCCACACTGCAATCAAAAAATAGATTTGAGAGCAAAAGTATTGACACTGCAATCAAAAAATGTTTTATTGCAAGTAAAATAAATTTGTGATTAAAAAATCATATTGTGCTTATATTAAGGTGCATAACATTGTAATGTGATCATACAGAGCAAAGTATAAATGTTATTAACAATTGTTTCCGGTCATGCACAAGCTGTACAAAACTGCAGAACAATACTGGAAAACAAGTAATATTTTATCTCTTATTTCCCACAATGACAACACCATGACCAAATGTACGTATATATGAATTTGAAGAAATAAGCCAATAGCCTACCTGGGCCTGTGATCTGCCTGGTTGGTTTTCCATTCTGCCATGAAGTCAAGGGAAAGTATTATCATTGAGTGGAAAAGGCCATAATACCTCACGTTAGCTATGTATTTAAGGCATTTTCACCACCAGTAACATCAATAATACTGTGTCACTACACATTCTCATACTTATAAAGCTAAGCTAAGCTGGCTACAGGCTGATAAAATAATACGCACATCACAAATATGACATAAACTAACGTTAGATCGTTGAACACAAATAGTCCTGTTAACTAGTAGCTACCTGCACAACGTCATGCAGGCTGATAGGCAGCCTGGGCACGTAACGTACCTATGACGAGTGAGTGACTAGCTAATTAAGCTAAGCTAGCAGCTACAGGCTGACAAAATAATATGTAACGTTATTTTTTAACCCATTACAATATACCAGATCGTTAAACATAAGCAATCTACATGCACCAGCTCAAACATAACACTCTTGCTATTACTAAGATGGAAGTTATGTACCTGCGCATTGATTTTCTGTCTTCTCCATGGACTTCAAACTCCCTCACTTGTTTCCTGACAGTGGATGTTGCCAAGCTGTCACTCCGATCGAGACTGGCCAATAGAGACGTGTCTTACGTCTTTCAGCGTAGGTCCCGCCCACGAGATTCAGCTCAACAGCAAGCAAAACTTTTGGATTCGCAAGCAAAGCTTTTGGGTTTGCAAACAAAACTTTTGGATTTACAAGCAAAACTTTTGCATTCGCAAGCAAAACTTTTGTATTTACAAACAAAACTTTTGGATTCACATTAATACATTTTTAATCACAAATTTATTTTACTTGCAATAAAACATTTTTTGATTGCAGTGTCAATACTTTTGCTCTCAAATCTATTTTTTGATTGCAGTGTGGAAAGTTTTGCTAACAATTGTAGGCTACTTTCTGTATGTTGAACAAGAACTTCCAGCCAGATTTTTACAGTTGCGCATCCAATATTGGAGACAAAACATCACATACTTAATCAAGGAAAGGGAAATTGTTTTCCTCATGCTGAATGCAGGCTAACATGTGGAGCCTTGGCCCCGCCAGTACAGCGCTGATTTGGTTAGGTCGCGCAATCATCACAGTCAGGTGTGGAGACAAATTACTATGAAAACAAACCCCTTCATTTCTCTGTTACAAAAACATTACTTATCCAATAAAAACAACAAAGCTTTAAAAAAGTAAAGTTAGCACCTTTTGTGAAGGTTTACAGGTTATTAATGAGTCATTAACGGAAAGTTCCTGTCTCCCTGAATTTAACCTCCCAGCTGGCACCGGACGTCAATTTAACATCAGAAAGACGTTGGACTCTAACGTTGGACAGACGTTGAATTTTGTTTGGAAATGAAAATCGGGTTGACGTCAAAACCCAACGTTGGCTTGACATCAACCTCCAACGTTGGACAGACATTGAATTTTGGTTGGAAATGAAAATCAGGTTGACGTCAAAACCCAACGTTGGCTTGACATCAACCTCCAACGTTGGACAGATGTTCAACTTTGGATGCTGTTCACAAACAGCGAGCAGCTGGCTACATTCTGGCAGAAAAACGCAGGGCAGGAATTATTCCACGGCCAAAGGGCCAGTCCCGTGGATGCCCCGGAGTGTGGCCGTAATGCCCCTTCTAAAATTAACTATCAACACGGCCAGTTTGGTGGTCCTGTTTTGAACTGGCCGTTGTGCCCTTAAAAGAAAGTTGCGGATTTCCTCATTTAAAACTACATGCAACGCAGCAAACTCACAAACTCACGTTTCCCAGTGTCTCCGTCTTCACGCTGGACATCAACAGTAGCAAAAGATTTCTCCCACTCCCGCAAATATATGTGTAACGTTAATGTAAACATTAACAGCTAATTATTAATTAAACTGAGAGGGCGAGAGAGAAGCCATCGCTAACTGCTAAGCTATCTCTAACTGCTAAGCTAAGTAACTAGCAGATCTGAAAAGCATGTAAACAACTGTGGGATTAGCAAGAAAGTCGCTAACAGAAGGAGAGAGCTATGAGTGCTTGAGCAGAACTAGTGTCAGTTTAAATGTACAGCGGGTAATTAGCCGCTATAATGAAGAATATAGCAAAATTAACCGGGTTGAGATCAGCAAAAACACATCAGTAGCAGCAGCCTGCATATGAGGCGTTTAGGGAACATCGGTAAATTGTAGCGTCTACCGATAGTCTGCATGTGAGGCATTCAGGGTACATCTGTAATTTGTAGCTACAGAAAATAACCTGGGGTAACACTAACGTTACCGTGTGTTTCTGGACATGTAACTAACTTTGCAGTCTGAGCCATCTTACATATGTGCTGTATCACACTGCAGCACTTAATTTTTCTATTAGGATATTTATTTTGTTGAGGAAAAAGGACTGAAAAAAGGATTTTAATAACCATTGGTTTTGGCCTTGGTACCCTACATTTTGGCCGCGATGCCCCAATAAATTTGTATTTATCAAAGGCCAAAGTGGCCTTGCCCTAAAAATGACTTAATTCCAGGCCTGAAAACATGAATGCCAGCTGTTTTAAAGATGTCAAAGAATGTAAAATACATCTATCCAGAATGTTTACACTAGAAAACAATTAAAAACAGTGCACTGAAAATCTGACATTTCTTGCGGGTAGCGGCCAGATTGTTCACAGGTGGCCACTGTGCTATGTGGTTACTGGTTTTCACTAAACCACCAAAACAGACACTAGACAACACTGAGGATATATGCTTTTTACCTGTGACAACAGTGAAGAGACGGAGCTTTGTGAAGGCAAGCTTGCCCTTCCCCCCCTTCATGTTGAAATTCGCCATGACCTCATTTGTCATCAACCTGTGGATACAAAAGAGAAAATGTCCAAATAATTCACTTATGATATTATGAACTGGCTGTAATAATTTGTGTTAAAAACAAGCGCATTATATCTAACGCAGATGTCACACTGGTTCTACTGGTGGCGCTAGATGGAAGGTCATGGGCTCACCCAAACTGCCAGGTTTCATCGTCTGGCACCACAAATGATATCACACGATTTAAAAAGTTAAAACCACCACCACCACTGTTTCAACATTTTGGCCTGTGCTAAGGCAGTAAGGATGTGAACATGTAGAAAAATCTCTAAACATTTACTTGGGGCTGTTGTGGGCGTGTACACAAAAAGGCAAAAAAAACAGACTAAAACAAAAACAAACAACAAGTGAGTGCAGTTGCAATATATGACCTTTAGATGGTGCCAAAAGCAATGTTTTGGGATATTTCACACTATGAATTCAATGATATCGATAATTTTGCGATGAGTTGGCAACATCAGCACATATTTGCAAACCTCCTCAGTTCCAGCCGGTTAAAGATAGACGACTTCATCAAGTTGCCTGTGACACTGCATCAAGTGACAGGTGTGACAAGACATGATTATTTAATTTCAAAGATGCTTTAGTAGTTATTTGATTTCCTCTTTCATGGCCATGATTGTAGGTTTCAGGTTTTTATGTTGTAGTTTTTGTGCATCGATTACATTTGTTTCACTTAGGAGTTTTTTCTAAATGCTTATGGTTCCCATATCGTGTAGAAGGAAGGTCATGGAGTCACCAAAGGAGCCATTATATTGTTGCTAGGCAGTTGCTATGGTGTTCTAGGTGTGTAGTTGCAGTAGTAGCACTAGCGGTGCTAGTACTACTATCAGCAATAGTAGTAATAGCAGTATCAGTGGTCACAGAGGGCATTAGGAGAGCCGCGTGTGTATCTGTGTCCCTGCCTGCTTGTTTGAGAATAAGTTCCACTTGTCGCTACCCAATCTGCCCGGTAGGTACTACGCATGTGCATGTGCATGTGCATGCGCGTGCTTTAGCAAAGAGTGTTAAGCGGGAGGGAAGAGTACAAGCAAGAGTGCAAGCAAACGTTGAATACAAGCAACCCTCACCAAAACGAGCTGGACATTTTCAAGCTGGTTTGGTGTCGATAGAGTTAAGCGCAGAAATTTGGGCAGAATAAAAAGGAAAATAAGAAAAAGAATAGTCAGAAAACCATTATGCGCTGTTACGATTGGCAGCAAACAAAACATATTTAAACCACAAACCATAGGCCCCTTCAAAATTTCAATATCAACTAAAGTGTACACCAAATGTCCCTCATTTTCGTGGTTTTACAGTGCTCTCAGACCACAGATTCCGTTGGCACAGGGCAGCTGATCCGCAGCGTGATATGCTGCGGATGTAAGTGCATGTAAGTACTCCAGTAAAACAAAATAGTACCAACGGAATGAGTGGTCTGAGAGCACAGTAATGCCATGAAAATAAGAGGCATTTGGCGTACACTTTAGTGGATATGGAAATTTTGAAGGGGCGTATGGGTTTGTGGTTTAAATACGTTTTGTTTGCTGCCCCCGTTCGCTTGTGCTGCTGCTTAGCTCCGCTGCCGGGTACTGCTGCTCAGCTCTCTGAACAGGGCGCTTGTCATCTACGCCAGGTAATCTAACGTCTATCCAGAAGTTACTCATACAACCCCATGTCAAAAAAAACAAACTAACCCTTTAAGTCTAATTAATGAAAAAAAAAGATAATCATGGTTTTATGACATATGCTATGCACATTGTGATTGAGATCCCCAGCAAGATGCTTGTTTTGTCACAGTGGAAATGTCAATGAAGTTACTCCATCAGTTCACTGAAGAAGGCTGGCAGTTGGCCCAGTGGCAACCGTTGAGTCCCGTATACAATGTCAATTCTACTCAATTCCCATTCTATCGATGCTTCCTTAATAACTGTAACTGACATCTAATTGACACTGAGATATAAAAACTTACTTCTCCATGACCCTCTTCACGTTGTCCTTCAAGTGGACTCCTCCAACCTTGGACAAGCCATTAATCTGAAATTAGAGTAATAATATTTCAGTTTAACAAAAAAACAAAAAACGTTAACAGTCTTCAGTATATCCCCATGACTGTTGCAAGTCACACTGGGATTGAAACACTGCACATTAGAGAAAAATTGCATTATGTTGGTATGACTACAGGTATGATCTTACCAGTTTCTGCTTGTCCTCCAGGGAGTCGAGGGACTTGTCCAGGAGGTTTAGTGCCTCAACTGTTGTAGCCTGTGCAGAAATCACTGAGTGGTTGCACCTTTCTGCAGAACGTTTTTTCATGCCGCGGACTTCCTCACGGATTTCCACCAGCATTTGCATGACTTTTCGCTGAAATTCTAATGCATTGAAACAAATGATTATCATAATTAGAAATATTATCAAGAACATCCTTACCACTAACATAACACCCCCCACCAAAATTAGTATTTGTTCACTTTTGCTTTAGAATCTGTAAAATTGACTTTATCCCAAAGCCTTTATCCCAACCCAAAGGCAACTAAAAATCATGTACTATAATTCTAATAATTATGATTAGGGCTGCAGCTGATAACTGTCATCTATTAATCTATTATTTTTATTTTTATTTGATACAACAAAACTAGAAATAGAGTATCTGTAATGTGATTACTGAAAATAAAAACGGAATCCCTTAAGTTATGTAACACTAACCCATTCTGATATTACATAAAACTACATCAGTTTTTTTACATCACCTTACATCACCTTTTTTACGTATCAATAAGCAATTCCTTACTTTTATATGTATGTATATATATATATTTTATACTATATACTTACTTGCTTCTGGCATTGGGTACGGGGAGCGTTTTCCCTTTGTTGATGGAGTTTGTTGTCTGGAGCTGGTCCCTGGCGTAGATTGCTGACGAACAGGTGATCTTGAACTTCTACTTTGTTCTCCATGAAAAGGTGGTCTGGTGTGCTTTTCTTAAAGATTTATTTTGGCATTTTATGCTTTATTTGTGAGATATAGTGAGAGAGAGACAGGAAGGTATGGGAGAGAGAGCAAGGGGAGGACATGCAGCAAAGGACCACGGGTCGGATTCGAACCCGGGTCGCTGCGGGAAGGCCTGAGCCAAATGGTACGCGCCCTACTCGGTGAGCCCTGGTCTGCTTTTCTGAGGTGGGCTCCTGAATTTGCAGGGGGGCTACAAGAATCAGAGAGTAAATTTAATGCTTAAGACAAATGCTTAAGCTAGATTTAGGACTGATTATTGGACAAATCATTTCTCTAATACAAATTACCATTGCAGGTAAGTACGAGTTTAATAGATCCTCCAAGTCTGACCCATCAGCTCCGTTTTTTTCGGTATCACTAAGCAAAAACTTCACCTACTAGATGCGTAAACAAACACACAGCGCTGAGGGGAGCTACTGCATAATGACACAAAAACAAAGTTGTTCCACCAGTTAGCAAGTAGGGGGCTGGAATCGATCATTGAACCCCGAACAAACATGTGTTGCGCATTTTTTTTGCGCATCAAACATTTTTTCAGCCGCAAATTGTGTTGTTTGCTGGTCCAGATCCACTTCATTCATTTTGGAGGAACACACTCCCGGTGAAGCGCTCGTTCTCGTCAAAGGGAAGGAGCTGACGGGTCAAACTTGGCGGATCTATTACATTTGTATGGAGTAGCATATACCACTATGTGGGTATGAACCCAAACTATCACTTTAAGGCCAAATATTTATAAAATTGAATTTAAGACTTCATAAGGACCTGAAGAAGCCTTTTTTGGTCGAAGGGTAGTCTGAGGTGATGAGGAAGGGGATTGCCAACCCTTTGCTCTTGAAATCTGATTCCGCCTAATGAGTGGAAATGGAGAGCCAGAGCTTGATCGCCTGGATGAAGTAGAAGATGATGGCGAGCTTGGATTTTCGGAGCATACATCTCTCTCTTGAAGACGATGCAGCTTCCTTGGAGCAGTAGGAAGTTCTAGCTCTGTTAACAAAATGTCTTATTCCTTAATCGATGTAATATGATCATTTTTTAAAGCAAAGACAATACATAGGTTATTTGTCACTTTTTTTTATTGTTGTTTTTATATCCTATGCCCTCATGACAAGTAGTCTCCCCATTACGGGGGAGAAAAAAAAAAAAAAAAAAAGGAACTAACCTTCATTACTATTGGGATGTTGACAATTTCCTTGGACATCTTCTTCATCAAATTCTACCTCACTGTCACCACTATCACCTAATCCAAGAGACAAATATTAACAAAAAATTAATTCTGTTCCAGAAAGAAAAAGAAAAAGTGCAGTTTTCACTGATTGCTCCCTGCTGGTGTGGTACATGAAAGGAAGGCAAGTTGTGGGAGAAGAGAAGTGGGTATGTACAATTATGCATGCATCCTTTCTACTGCTACTTTCCCATCCTCCCTCACTCTCCTACCAGGAAGTACGTTGGAGGAAGCAGGGAAAGGAAAAGCAGAAAAGTGAATGAGAGAAAGAGAAGAAAACAGAAATCAAAACAGTTGCGGCCTTAAATATTCATCAAAGTCTACACCCACTACCCCACACTATCCGGTCTGAGCATATTTTTTCATAATCAAAGTCCCAACCAGTTTCTCGGTTACAAAGTACAGGAGGTAGTGAGGGAAAAGCAGGTGGCATTTTGAAGGTAGCAGGACACACACTTTGATGTGGATGGTGCTGGGGGAAATGTTATTAAGATAACAAAACTGACAGGGTGAGTAAAAAGAGGAATGTGTTAGGATTCCTCTTTGTGGGAGCAGTATTTTAGATTTTAGAGAGTTTCACATTAGTATTTTAATTACATGCTGTAATGGACTGTGACATGGGCTCTCTGACATCAACAGGGTTCATTCTATGGGAAGCAGAACTTCACTCTGCAAACTGCATGGCAATCCAATGACCAAAGTTTACAAGTTTAATACTACAGGAGTGTGAATGCTTATCAAATTTAATGGCAATCTACCCAATAGACTTTAAAATATCAAACTGACATTGGTGCCTTATTGTGGCCTTGTTGTCATGGTGACACCAAAATTGACATAGCTTGCTCTTGATAGCATAGTGCACTCATAAAAATTCATGAAAATATGCTAAATGGATTTTAAGATATGTTGCTTTTGAGTAAAGTGTTGCACTGTCAACAGGGCAAAAAGGGAGGAGTTCATGAAAATCCATTAACAGTAGTGTTCCATCGCAATACAGTACTGTGCAAAAGTCTTAGGCATATGTCAAAGATATCCATAAAGCGAAGATGCTTTCAAAACTAATGAAATGAAAATTTTCTGAATATCAAAAATTTACAATAAACATCAGTCTACTGACACACTAATGCAGAAAACAAATAAACATCTAAGACTTCTAAGAAATTTATATAAAAAATCTAGGGTGCCTAAGATTTTTGCACAGTACTGTACATCTGCAAGATATGCATGAATAACTACTTTTGAAAGAGATAAGAATTGGTTGATTAATAAATGAATGCACAAGTATAAGTCAGTGAATGATTGACAACTGCAAAGTAAAAAGAATACCTGTCAAACAATCTTCAAATGTCTTAGTTTTTCTTCTTCTTTTTGCTTCCAGTGCACCTTCTTCAGCTTCCGTACAACTCGTGAAGTCACAGTTGTAACATTCTTTGAAGTCATCTATAAATCATAAATAACAAGAAACAGTGGCAAAGCAAAAAGGTTGTCAATGCATAACATTGATATGGCAGGTTAATTATCTTAAGACAAAGTGCACATAATAGATGTAACATGTAACTGTACCTACCAGATCTCATCTTCTCTTTCAGAAGAGGAAACTTTCTCCAACCTTCAGATGGTTTGCGGCGTTCATTCAAATGTCTTGTTGCATTTGCAACATTTGGCCAGAACACTAACATGTTTTCTGTGTCTACCCAGCTGTCTGGCACCGTCCCTTCTTCTTGCCTTTTCTTCTCTTGCCACACTGCCCTAACCCAAGCCATCCTGAAACAAAACATACTGACATAAATTAAACCATGAATTTAAAAATAAATAAATAGAAATAAATATATAGATAACTCCAAGTTAACTACATGTTTCATCCGACATTAACTGGTCCGTGACGGTTGCTATAAATGCATCAAATTCATAAAAAGATTCTACACCCCGTTGCTGAGGAAAAAATATTGCCATTACAGTTTCCCATGAACAGGCTCATCTGTGGCACATCATTATAATATCAAGACAGCTGCCATAAAATAAAAATCAAAACAGTAACTTTATACATTTAAAATACCAGAGATATATAAAACTAGCCAGCATTCAGGGTTTGTGTGAGCACAGTGGAAACACTGGCAAAAAACAATACCAATAGGCTGTAACAATAGATTACAAAATATGGCGGCAACAACATAACATCACAATTTCACTGTTGTGTATGTACTAACAGGCACGTTATTTCAGATGCAGATGCCCCACTGAGTCTATTGTGGCGCTGGAGTAAAGGTCATGGGGTCACTAAAATTGACCGACCAGTGATGTATAGGCTCCTGCTTCCCAGCGAGGCAAAAATACTAGTAATTTTCATTTATATCAAATCATTTTCATTTTATGTGTGTACTCTCCCCCCTGCCATAACATAGCCCCAAAAAGGAACTAGGGGGAAAACTGAAATTTTCACCTAAAGCACCACAGCATAAAATGACAGAGGAAACATTGTTGAATACTATGCTTAAATTACATGCCCCTGTGCCCCTAAATTTCTGACTGTGGCCCTAAAAACCTTAACCAAGTGGTACATATGGTTCCAGATAAAAACATCAATGTAGAGCCATTAAGTTGCATATACCCTTATGTTGTTAATCACAGGTGAAGCAAAAATGAAATATTTCACAATGAAGTTCTTGAATGAGAAAAAACTAATGTGAACTCAAAATGCATTTTAGCCTGTAGTACTACAGACTAATTAGTAATTACCCTTTTTTAGTCTTTTCGCTCCATGCTGTGCAATAAAGGCATAAGCACATATCCTGTTTGATAGGGTAGACAAGCCACTTTACGGTTTATTTCTTCAACTTCAAGAAGCCTGCAATGTTTCCGGACTCTCTCCAAGTTTCTGACGAACACAACATTAATAAGCTTGGAGTCACAAGGCACAGTAAAAAAGCTTTCCAGGCTTTTTTGTGATATGATGTCACATAACAAACTTAGATCCACCATAAAAAACTGCAACTGTAAATGGTTCAAAGTCACTGAAACGACAGATGATTGGCCATAACTGGGCATTAGATGACTTGAAAAGAGGAACTCCATCAATGTTCACTAATAGGTCCACAGAGTTTGAACTTTCCAAAAACTTGCTGTTCCGGGCTAGAATTTTCACAACAGAGCCTTCAATCCCAAAGTAAACATACTGTCCACCACACTTGTCCTCTGTCTGGATTTGACGAGGTGTTTTCAATAATGTCCTAGAATCCTTTGGTACTTCTAAACCTTCATCCTTCAAAATACCAAGCAATTCATCAATTTGGCTTCTTCCACATTTACTTCTTGTAGCCCAGGAAGCAAGCTTTTCTTGAAAGGTTACCTCATCTTCTTTTGCAGATTCTATGCCTTCTTCAGAATCAGTTGATACATATTCTCTATATCCAAAATCTGAATCCGTATCACTAAGTTCATCCTCTTCATGTAAAGTACCGTTTCCCTCCGCTGCTAAATCTTCAACTCCATCTCCTTCATCACACTGATTTGGAACCAAATTTTCAGGGCAACTATCTTCACTAGAACATTCCTGTGCAATTGCTGCAGCTTCGGAGCAAATTCTTCTCCAGCGCCTCAGGCACATGCCATGTTCTACAAAAATGACAAACCCAGCAGTTAGGTCTACAACAAAGCAATAATTAATAAACATTGTTTTCTACCACCAGAAACATCAGAGGTTCAGAGGTTACTTTAAATATTAATTTCATGTAATTTAAATTCATGAGAAAAACGTCCCTTATCTGCTAGCTAGCAACTGCATTCAAAAGTCCAAATCTATTCAAAGTAGGCTAACAAAAATGCACACAAGAAAAACCGCTGTGAGTGATCAGGTTACAGCAGAAACAGATTAACTAAGGGGCTGTCAATCTATTGAAAAATTTAATCAAATTAATTACATGATATACTGATTAATTAATCAAATTAATCACAAACAATCACATTTATCAATATTTGCTTGGAAAAGCCTGAAAATAAAAATATTTCAACTCAGTAACATTAAATTATTGTGACACGAGTAAAGCATTGAATAAAAATATCAAAGGTGGCATTAGAAATCAATAAATTGTTTTATTTCCAAATCTTCAGACATTTTTCCAAATACATGTCTTTTTTTTTACTGAACATAAGCTTAGCCTAAAACGTTTTTTTTTTATTATCATTATTATTTAATATAAGTTTATCACTTAAGCCAGTGTTTCCCCTACCAGTGCACCGACCACTCTGACATGACCAACCACCACTAAATCTGGGCATTTTAGCGTACCTTTAGAGTACCCTAAAATAATTTTTAATTCTTTCCATAAAATGTTCACCTATGGAAAATTATCATTGATTAATTAATGAATCAGTATTTTTGCATAAAGCAAAACTGAAAAGCAAGATAAAATGCAGCCTCTCTGTTAATCACGGTGAGGCAACGCACCTCCAGATATGCGCACCGGCAGTCACCGGAGCTTTGATGCAGAAAGTGAAATGAGCAGAGGCATAAACAACTAACTGAACAGATAACTGAACACCTGTGCATTTGGTGAATTTAGCAATTTAGCTGTATTTTAGATGCATGTCGGATTATGCTTCTTCCTGTATTGGGTGTGCTCCAAAACCAGACCGGCACATGTCGGTTTTGCCGACCTGACCTGAAGGCACACATTACAGCAGTTCTCCTATTGTTATTATTTTTTATAATTAATCTAAATTAATGCCTTAATTTGACAACCATATAATATTAAGGTTACTCAAAACCCTCAATTTGCACGTGCTAGTCCTAGTAATCCGGTTTCTCCCCGACTCCGGACCTACCCCGGACTGCCGGCTGCAGCCTACACGGAGCCACGTGCACCGGGCTTTTGCTGTCTGCTCCGGGCAGTCGAGAGTCGGAAAACTCGGTGCGCTGCGGCGATTTTATTCCTATCACTGGTTTTACTAGCTATATTTCACTCAATTTTATCTGTGTAGACCGAACTCTAACATCATTCAGTCTTGCAATGCAGTTAAGTCTTAAAGTATTTTAAGCTAGGTGGAAAATGGCGCCAGTTCACAAAAATCCATTGCTGACAACTAAAGAACGATACTTGAAAACCTAGCCCGCTATGTCCCACAGAAAAAATAAAACTAATAAACTAACATTATCATGGCCAAAATTTATTTATATATTTTCCTTACCTCAGCTCACGGTCACCGTCCACGACCAAGTACCCTGTAATTAAGTCCAGAAAGGAAAAAAGCCGACGACGTACTGGTGAGGTGTCGGACAGGCAATTTACTCCTATATCTCTCCGCCGCAAGACAACACTGCGGAGGAATTAGTTGAGCTGCCTGGTAACACAACTGTGATTGGTTAGAAATTGGTTTCAAATTTGTTTGAAGTTAGACCTGCAACATCCAAGTCATTTAAAAATCTACAACTTTGTGAACATTTTTATCATTTGCAAGTAGCTTTTTACAGAGCGCACAAGATAAAAAAAATATCACCTTTCGGGATTTTAGGGGCTTTGTAGCTTTTCAATACATAGCTATTGTTATTATTATTATTATTATCATTATTAATATAACAATAATAATAATGATAATAACAATAATAATAACACAAATTATTAGTATTAATAATAATAATAATGATAATAATAATAATAATGTTAGTAGCAGTAAAGATTGTGACTAAAATCCCTTAAGGTATACCCCAGAGGCAGGAATTTTAGAGAATTTTATCCTGAAGGAAAAATTAAAGGAAAATTATTGGTGATTAAGGGATGGCATGTTGAAACCAGGTTCTGGATGCTGTATAATAAACATGGGCCAATGCCACTTAACCTCTTATGGCCAGGAACACTGAATACACAATACACATTTTAAGTTACGTTTGACGTTTAGTAAACGTAGGATATAGGTCACACTACAATACTGATGTATTCTACATCAGTATGAAGTTGGTATGAGACGTTTTGACAGACACTGGATTTTGGTTACCCAACACCACAACTGAAATCCCACAAAATACCAACGTCTAATGTTGTCTGTATCCCACGTTAGATGGACGTTAGCACTCTGACGTTTAGCAGACGTTGGGTTTTGGTCACCATACCTCACGACTAAATGTCGGTATTCTACATCAATATGGCGTTGGCATGAGACGTTTGGAAGACGTTGAATTTTGGTTACGTAACACCACAACTTAAAACCAACAAAATATCAACGTCTAACGATGTTAGAATTTCACGTAGTGTGGACGTTAACATTATGACGTTTACCAGATGTTGGGTTTTGGTCTCCATACCTCACAACTTTATGTCGGTATTCTACGTCAAGATGATGTTGGCATGAGACGTTTGGAAGATGTTGGATTTTGGTTACTTAACACCATAACTTAAAACCAACAAAATATCAACGTCTAACGATGTTAGAATTTCACATTGTGTGGACGTTAACATTATGACGTTTAGCAGACGTTGGGTTTTGGTCGCCATACCTCACGACTAAATGTCGGTATTCTACGTCAAGATGGCGTTGGCATGAGACGTTTGGAAGATGTTGGATTTTGGTTACTTAACACCATAACTTAAAACCAACAAAATATCAACGTCTAACGATGTTAGAATTTCACATTGTGTGGACGTTAACATTATGACGTTTAGCAGACGTTGGGTTTTGGTCGCCATACCTCACGACTAAATGTCGGTATTCTACGTCAAGATGGCGTTGGCATGAGATGTTTGGAAGACGTTGGATTTCGGTTACTTACCAACACAACTTAAAACCAACAAAATATCAACGTCAGCTGTCGTTGGCATTAGACGTTGGCATTAGACGTTGTCCTGACATTGAGTTTTGGTCACCCGACGTCACAACCTTCATTCAACCAAATATCAACGTCTAACGACGTTGGTGGCCAGCTGGGCTTAAATTAGTAACCATTAATAATTAATAACGCCCTTGATTATTTTTAAGAGGATTTTTGCATGGATTAAGGGGTGAATTAATGTAGCCTAAATGAATGAAAATGTAAGGTTATTTTAAGGGATTTCTGCTTCCTAGATGGAGGCTTCATTAGCGCTATAAGGCAGGAAAAGACAGGCTAACGCCCGGGCCACACCGCCTGCGTGAGCGGCGCGTGTGCGTCGCGGAACCTGTTGCTTTTAATTTCGGCGCCCATGTTAACAGGTTAGAGCAGCCACACAGCCTGCGTGAGCGGTGCGTCTTAGGCGCGGCTCGGCTGCGGCTCATCCAGAGATTCGGCGTCTCGCCTATTTTTTCAGCGTGACGTGCGCGGTTGTCAGCACAAATAGACAGGGAAAATGATCTGTTGGTAGTCATATTGACATCATACCAGCAACATTACACCTTTCAATACAGTTTCAATGTCTATATCTGTAGAATATGTCACAGACATGAACAAAAAAAAAAAAATGTTTCCGTTTCAAATTAAAAGCCTTCTAGCGTTTCTGTGGACAGAATCCCTTCATTTGTTAACACAAGGCGTCTATTGTTAGAAAATTCAGTGACTTGCACGGCTAAATTAGTGGAGTACCTGCTTTTAATTGTGGAAATACGGTAGTCATAGCAGAAACCCCATGTAGGCTATAGGCAGTATTTTTCCGGTGCTCGTTCGCTTGCTCTCTCTCTCTCTCTCTCTCTCTCTCTGAACGAGGGTAAACAAAAACCACGCGACTGCTTCCTTGGTACAACTCTTGACTTTTTGGACCACTCATCAACATATAAATGACATTTATAATGACATGAAATTCTATGGCCATTATCAAAGGCAAACTCAGTGTAGAAAGATAGGCAGCGCCGCAGCAGCGCCACAGCAGCAACGCCGCAGCAGCAACGCTCTCTGTGTGGACGCCACAGGCGTGCGAGCCGCAGCAATTCAGCGAGGTAGCCGTCACGCACCGCTCACGCAGGCGGTGTGGCCCGGGCGTTAGTCTGCTGGAAGAGAGAGAAGAAGAGGCGCAGGCTCCCTGCAACTGTCCTACAACTTTCAGCTGCGACTGTACTCTTTCACACCTTCAATTAGTCACCTGGCTCTTCGTTGAATCAGGTGTGCAGGAGTAGTCCTGGAGCTGGACTGCAGGACAGGAGGCGTTTGAGGACCGGGTTGAAAAACTCCATCCAGGACCGGACGGGCAGGTACTCAGCTGCTGCTGCCCGGTCTCAGTGGCTCCACGGTTTGTGGACAAAACGGACAGTGTAGACTACATTAACTTTGGCCTACAGCTTGGTACATGTAGGCTATCAGCTACAGACCGGACAGTATAGGATTAGATGTGACAAATATAGAAAGCCCTAACCCTTTGCCTACCTTGCAATTAATAAATTAATTAATTAATATCCACAGCACATAACGTTCAGACAATATTGAGAACAACTCTGATGCAAAGTATACTGGCACATTACAATTACACAATTACAATAAAGAGGCTACCTGTTTGAAATCTATTTTTATATTTGATTTTCAGTTGTTGTCAGCTCCTTTTCTTGCCACTGCCAGACGCCCGGGGAAGTCATTAAAAATAATATTTAATATTTCAGTTTGGTGACATTAGATAGCACAAGAGTCCAAATATTATGGGCTTACAACCACTTTAAAATTGACCAGAATTAAATGAGCCACACTCTTTAGTGAATAAAAGTCTTCTTATATATTTATATTCTCTGCCAGGCTTCCTCCGTCAGTTCAGCCGCTCTGCCACTTTTGGGTTTTCTGGATAATATTGTTTTTTCTTCCGGTGACAAAAGTGTAATTTGGTAAACTGAAACCACAAAAAAATCGCAGCAATATACAGGTTACAGTATGAGAATTAAAAAAGGTGTTGCTTTGGTCAATTTCAATATGTTATGTCATCTTGCGAAGGTATCCTCGCCTCGTGTCCATATAAGGAGTGTGATCCTGTTTTTGGCGTGCGATTCATCTCCCCTTTGTAGCAGAGCGGGAGCGCGCAGTTCTCCAAGATGATTTAATGCGGGATTGACTAATCAAATCCAAATCGACGTTCGTGAAACGGACTAAGCCTGAGCTCAACTGATAAGATAAATCGATACTGCACGCGTCCAATTATCCTGGATTGTTTAAACCACTTAGTGAAACGGGACCCAGGATCTCTCAGCTAACTCCGATGTAAACAAGAAGCACGTGGGGGTTTTTTTGTGTGTTTTTTTTAAGTTTGTGAGATGTTGGTAACCAGCCAGTGTGGGCAGATTTTTGTGAGATGCTGTAGCTATTAGCATTAAAACTACATTGCTTTATTATAACCCATGCCTCATCTGTTTTTATTTTTTTATATATATAGTTGCTTTATGTAAAGATGCATCATTTCGGTCATGTGACCTTCGTCGGGTATTACCAAACTATGCAAGTCCAAAAATTCCTCAAATCCAAGCCTTCAATAATTGAGAATGAAAATCCTACTCGGATTGCTGATGAAAGTGAAACTGAGGACTCAGTCAGATCTGTATCAGGTTTTCATTTAACAGCTGCTGTTCACATTAACAGGCACATGTCGGCTGCAGCAGAGTAGCCATGAGGAAAACTAGATAATCAATCAGTACCATTCCGTTTCCATTCCGTCAGGACCTTTTTAAAAAAAAAAAGACATTATAGGCTACATATTGTCATTTTTCCACATGTGGACTCTCTTTCAGACTGGAACCAGAGGCGGCTGACCGACTTTCGCTCCCATCATGTTCCCCAGAACACCCATTATCTGATCTATCAGTCAACAAGCCTTTACAGAATCTTTACATTTTTATTTCACACATATTAACAGCAAAGGCGCACAGCAATGCTCCAGCGGAGAGAGAACAACTCTATGATACTAAGCAGCATATTAAGAAAGTAAATTCATAATTAGCCTATTAGATACATGAATTCCTGAAATCAATCTTTCCTTCTATTTTTTCCTCCAATTTGAATAGTCTCCCAATTAGTTACAGAAAAATGGCCTCATTTATTTATATTATGCTACCATCTTTTTCCCCAAATTAACATTCAATTTGATTAAGATTTAATCAGTTTCACAAACCTTAAACTACTTATTTATATTACTGTCACACCGCCAAACGCATTATGTGCATTAACTTTAACTTCTTTCCAGTAAATGACTTGGCGCGCTAAGAGATGCTAGTTCAGTGCTCACTGTGTTTTAGTTGTGATTTGGTTTTGGATGATCACATGTTCATTGTAGTCTGTCTCAGTGTCTCAGCCGCTCCTCTCGGAGGCCGACCAGCATGAGAGGGTCTGGGGTCTGGCTGCAGAGCTCCGCTGTCATGCCCGCTCCACGCTCAGGTCTCTTCACAGTCAGTTATTTTGAACTCCCAGTACGCTCCCAAGCTCAAGTTCCATGAAACTAGCCACATTTTCATTTCCGGTGCATTTTCAAAATAAAAGCCCCGCAAGACTGCCACAAGAAACATAGTTGTGAGTGGTGAAATCTCCCTAATTAATAATAATTTACTCACTCAACTTCTGAGTGTACGACTAACCCTAACCCTACAAATGCAAGCTTCATTCATGCATAGGCTACGCTTAAATGTTCACGTTGCATGTACAAAAACAAAATGCAAAAAGGAAACAAACAAAAAAAAACAAAACGCAAAAGCAGCCCATTAGATACATCGCTGCAAACAAAAACATTGATGAAAGTAACCGATCTACAACGTCAGGTTGAGCTGACAGAAAAGATAGTAGCCTACTGGCACTGTCCTGAGAGTGGAGGTAAAGAGCAATAACTGATGACGATGAAGAAGAACGTTGGACTGCATGATTAAAATGAAAAGAAGAGAGCTGAGCGTGGAGCAGGCCTGACAGTGGGGGTCTGCAGCCAGACGCTTTTGGAGAGACCAGCGTTGGCGTTTATTTCATATTCCCGCCTGCATTGACGTCATTCAGCAACCTCTACAAATGACAGAATTCATTTGAAAGTTAAATAAAGAAGCAGACACATTTCATCATTTATCGTTTTTAATGAGACAGTTTGGAAGTTCCTCTCACCTCGTGTGTTGTCTTCTCCTGCACTCGGCAGTTCCAGTTTTAGGCCCGACGTACCAAACGGAGGTGGACGAGTCCAACAGCATTTGTAGAGAGGGGCGGCAGTGGAAGGTGCCAGGTGCCAGGTGCCAGGTGGGGGGGGGGCGAATTGGTAAAAGGGGAAGTTGATTTTTTTAATGTATAAAACTGAAGATAGGGTAATTTATTATGATGGTGAAATGGTTATGTCAATGTAACAACAATTGTATTTAATCGAACACTTGATGCATTGTTGGGATAATTGGAGACTAGTTATTATTTTGTCTTTGTTTTGCCCAACTCATGCGTTTTCTTGATTTGTTATTTATTTCTTTCATTTTTATTTTTTTTTCAAACATTTGAGTATTTTACTCATTTTTTCTTAGAAATACTCCTGGTTTTCTTCACAATAAATCCCACAGTGGCTCTGAAACCTGCCTCAGCCTGTGCCTTCCTCTTTGACCCGGTCACCATCCTAACAATTACATTTTAATTATTCTCATATGAGCTCAAGGTTCATATGTTTAGATTTGATTTTCTCTGTCAGGATAAACCAAACAAATACCTTTACTCACACTACTGGAAGCCAAAATAATAACTGCTTGGAAAAAACAACACTATGCTTGCTGGATAGCTTTAGTCAAGTGCCTTGCCAACACCTAAAACAAAGGTTAGCTAGGCTAATGTTACATGACGTCATCCTTTGCCGAGTAACTTTTTGGCTTACTAACTTCATTTCCTATCATCGTCTGTCATTAACTGCTCCACTTACCACTGTCCTGCTTTCTTTTCTCTTCTCTTCCTCCTCTTTCTCTCTCCTTATTTTGTTGGTGAAATCAATCAGTCAGGAATCAAAACAAGCTGGGCAGAGATGCAGATGAGATGGGGCCCCTTTAGGGAGTTTAACTACTCCCTGCCGTGTTTTTGGGGGGTTCCCACATTTTGAGACATTGCAGTGGACTGAAGTGTCAGCCCTCAGGGGCCCCCTCATGCTGGGGCCCCAAGCAGTTCAGTTCCCTGCCTTGCCTGTCCAGATAATATATACCTTGTATGTACATATGTCTCATTTATTTATTTTTTGCTGATCTTTCAATTTCTTTTTTGTTTGTTCATGATTTTAATGCTTTAGATGTAAGAATCAGCATTTTCAGTCACTATACCTTACTGCAAACATGAATTAATAGTCAAGTCATGAAGCATTAAACACTGAAGCACCGATCCTCCACAACTGACAACTTTATTTTCAAATATATTTTAGATTTTTTTCCAAGAACCTTAATAAAATAGCAATGCAGTACAAAAATAGACAAAAATAATACAAAAAAACACAAATAGAAACAGATCCAAATAAATAAAATAAACAAAATGACAAAATAAACAATACATACAAAAAAGGAAAGATTGTTTTTCAGCCTATTGAAAGACATTCAATAAGAACAAAGTACAAAATTGACATAAAAAAAAAAACATAACTTGAGGGAGAGCGGTTTGTATTATTAGCCTACTATTTTATAGATTTTATAGTTTAACTTGATTTCTAATGCAATTTGAAGTTTCTTTGTTTTTATTCTTTTACTTCTTTTTATTAATATACTCTGCAAAGCACTTTGAACTGCATTTGTATGAAAATGTGCTCCACAAATAAACTTGATTTGACTCGATATAGGGAGCTGTTGGAGTTACAGGTAAACTGGACCCAGGTATGATGGCGGACGGTTACTCCACGGTTAATGATGTAAGCCCCATTACTGTTAAACGTTATGGCAGCAATAGCCTACTGTATAACTCCTATAATACTAGCCTATATAGTGTCCCAGATTTCCGAGTTTCACTGAATGCAGCATGACTATCCCACATGGATAACGTCCAGGAAGGGTCCATCGGGCCATCTACGGCAGGACCCCTCTGATGAGGCCATGAGGATCAAAAATAATCCTGCACTTCAGGACAGGTCTCCCCCTCAGAAACATGACATTGTGAAGACCGACGCTCTCACTGCGGTCCTTCAGCGGGGAGGGGACGTGTCTGACCGACGGGAGGTGATGGGGCAGTATGTACTACAGTTTGGTAAGTACAAGGGGAAATCATTCCGCTGGCTCCTGGAGAATGATGTTGGCTACACCATCTACCTCATCAATAAGGTAGACGAGGAGGAGAGAGATGGAAGCTTCAACCCCCAGGGACACAGCAAGGACAGCCTTCTCTCATTTCTGGACTATGCCAGGAGCTTCCAGGAAATTGAAGACCTTAGGAAGTACCTACTCTCCAGACAGCCTGCAGCACCAGTGGCCTCAGAGGCCGACAATCTTGTTGGATTTGGAGCCAGGACCAAGGACACCTGGAGGCAGATCTGAGAGAGCAGGGCAGACGGATATGCTGCCTTCGTCTTAGGAGTCAAGCGCATCAAAAACAGCAAGATGTACAACCTGCAGCAGTACCTGCTCAAGCAGCAGAGGGCTGAGTCCTGTCCACCACCTGCAGAAGCCTCCACTACATCAGCTGCCTCCACACCTATAACTGGAACTCTAGGTGAGCTCACATAAATATGCAAACACGTGTTGTATGGGAATATTTAATGTACTTAACACATTATTAATGTTATTGTTTAATCTCCTAGCGATGGAGGAGGATGAGGAGCTGGAGAGAGGGATGTTAAATCTGTCTCCATCTAAATTTGTCACTGAACTACGTAGGTGGATCTAATTTATAGTAATAAACAGAAAGTTATAAAAAAAAAAAGTTTCTTAACACCCTTACTGTATATGATAAAAGTCTAATGTTACCTGTGCTTTCAGGGCCGCCAGCAGCAGTCCACAGGGCCACAGCTGTGTCTCCAGCAACAGGTTTTTCTCCATCAGTGTGGAAGGAGGATTCTGTTTTCACCAGAATTCACCTGCCATTACTGGTCTCAGTCAGCTAGTTTGTTGTTTTGGCCGTGTTCTGGCCTGTTCTGATGCTTGTGTTCTTTTGTTCTCCCACTAACCTAAGGAATTAACATGTCAGCGATGATGCGAGCAAGAAAGATTGTGGCCGACCCCTCTCACCCTGGACACAAACTATTTGAAACACTCCCCTCTGGCAGGAGGCTGCGGTCCATCAGGATCAAAAAACCTCACGCCACAAGAACAGTTTCTTCCCGTCTGCAGCTGGCCTCATCAACAAGGCCCGGGAACCCCACTGACACAGTCCCTCACCCCCCCCACATACCTTTGCACATTCTCTGGAAAAAAATTTGCACATAACTGTACAAACTGTACATTTCATTCACTTGAAAAAAACAGTTATATTGTTATGTTATATTGCACATATATATTGTACATATTTTTATTTCTTATTATATTTTTTATTATATTTTAATTGTATTATTATTTTTAATTTATTTTATTATTTTTATGTTTATTGTATGCACCTCCATACCAAAGCAAATTCCTTGTACTGTGAAAACTTACTTGGCAATAAACTTTATTCTGATTCTGATTCTGATTTCTTTTTTGCATGCTTTTAAGCTGTTCAAGGATTTCGCATGTGAAATACCATGGTGGCTCAGAAAAAGTAGGTTAGATATTGGTTAACATGCCACGTCTTTGACTGACAGCTGGTATTTTTAGTTTATATTGATACTGTTTCTGTGCTTTACCTGTTTTCAAGAGGTTAAAGACCTGTTTTTCTATTTCAAATAAATAGTGACTCAAAATAAAAAAAATAAAAAACAGGTTATTTTCATCCTTTACTACTACTTAGCCACAGAGACAACAGGTAAAGACAGATGCATAAGGCCTAAACAGATGCATGAAGCATAACAAACTTGCACGTAGGACAAATCCAACAGCTACTGTTTCCAGACCTGCTGAGCCTGAGGACCCCACTGTGACCATTTCTTCTGTGAAAGGTATTTATTTATTTACTTCCCATTTTATGTCTCCTGTGTGTTCTTTTGCTGTTGTTTTCCCCCCTTCCTCTCTCCCCTTTTCAGACTCTGGTACAGTGCAGTGGTCGCCGGTGCCGGCCTTGTCCCATCCCTGATGCTGCTCCCACCTATTGTGTCTCTGACCCTGTGTGTTCTGTGTGCAGCTGTTTTCTCCCCTTCCTCTGTACGTGTGTGTGTGCTCTTCGTCATCAGTGCTGCCTTGCTCTTCCCTGCCGCTGTTCCCACCTGGACGCTGAATTATGACTGCTGCCCTTGTTTCACTGAATTTTTAGCGCTGACCTCACCCCCCTCTCATAGCCGCATGCCGCATCTCCTTCTTTTTGTCTCTCACTGTTTTCTCCTGTCATTACTGTTGCCCATGACTCTGTCAATGTTTTGCCCGGCACCTTTTGCACACTAAGCCGTCCCAGGGGGGGGTCCCTCTCTGCCTCAGTCCACCCAACCTTTCTTCCAAGTTTTCCTACTAAGGGACTACTTGGGAGTTTTTCCTTGTGTGCATTAGGGTCTAAGGCTGGAGGTGCCGGGGAGGTTAGGCTATGTAGAATAGGTAGATTGTCTTGCTAAAATCTGCTCTTGCCTACCTTGTGTTTTTTGCTATGCTTGTCCTATATAATTTTGTTCACCACTGATTGTGTCTAGTTAGATCTAGCTAGACACACTCTCTGTAAAGTCCTCTGAGACATGCTTGACAAAGGACTATATAAGTAAACTTGACTTGACTTGAATCCGTCTTTTATGCTATTCCAATTGCATTATGTTTCATTTAAAAAATCGATTTATCCTGTAGCAGCAGCGAAGGCCCCGTTGCCGGTCCCCCCCTCAGCTGCTTGCCATTGCCCCACAGCTTGGGATAGAGGAGCAAGCACCCAATGTGTGGAGACAAAGTATGGCATTTTCACATATGTAGCCCTCTTATACTACCAGTATACCTCACATAAACACCAGTTACATTCTGATTAATCCAAATCCATTTTTAATTGTGTTATCTACAGTACTCAAGTGATAAGTAATGTTATGTAATGTTAATATCTGCTTTCTGGTTTGTTAGTTTTTTTCACTTTTGGTGCAACTTCTTTTCAAAGCACACAGAAAGCCAGTCTCCCACCATTCTTCTGTGGAGCCAGGGATAACAGCAGCCCCATCTCTTCCTGAAGGTATATGTTTCATTTTCTTAAGCGCTATGAGAAAGAATATGTTAAGCAATGTTCATTACTTTTATGTCTTTAGTTCACTTGCCTCTCTGGTTTGTATCTCACCATCGTAGATGCATCATCGCAGAGTGTTGCCTCTGTGGAAACACAGGAAGACACAGTCCTTGTTGAAGGTATTTGTTTATGTAACATTGTTTTACAGTCATTCATTTGGAGCTGTCTTTTTTTCATTGTGTATTTAGTGTTTTTGTGTGTTGTATTGTGTTTGTGTTTTACAGCTCTGCCATGTCCAGCCCCTCCTGTCGAGCAACCTGAAGCCTCTGTCCCTTCACATACCCCACATCAGACTGCAGCCTCTGTCCCAGGGTATGATAAGGATGTTGCCCAGTGGAACTGCTCTCAACAGCAGAAAATCTGGATGAAGACTGAGTTGGAGGCACTGGGGCTATGGCCAGGGTCGCGTCCAGTACGCCACCCCATGAACATGCTGTCCCTGTGGCGTTATCCACCTCACCCAGAGCTCATAGACTCAATCGCTGAGCTGCCTTCAACAAAGTACTTTCAGCTCCATCCATTTTTCATTTGGAAGCCGGAGCACACAATCATGGAGAGGCTAAGGAACAATTACATCTTGCCCTGTCTTCATGGATGTCCCAACCCTCAGGTAGCTTCTTCCGGTGTTGGAAGGCCCAGAGTAGTCATTGGCACCAGCGGCCAGTACTATATTTTAGCCTCACGGCTCACCTGCAGGGCTTGTAAGAAGTACTGGTATGCTGACAAGCCCCAATGGCTGGAGAAGCTGCCGACAAGATTTACCAACATTGTGCCGGCTCTCCTCACATATAAAAAGGCCATCTGCAAATCTGTGATAGATGAGATGAGGCGTAGTGGCAGATCACCTGAGGACATGGCAAAGCAGCTGACAGAGATCCTCCACCTTAAATATGAGAGAGCTCACCTGGTCTACCTGCTCAGTGTGCAGAACATCAAGGATGCTGACGCAGGATTATACGGCCAGAGAACCATCACTGGGCTCCTCAGACAGACAGACACCCCTGCTCCATTTGGTGGATACTCTGATGCTGATGGCTGGTGTGGAGTATCCATTTCTTCACACTACCTGGTCGACTGCCTGATCCATGAATATCAGCGGCAGGAGCAGCTCCTGACTCTGCTGCTACAGGGGACTTTTGGTCTGACCCTTAGATCTGATCACACCCGCAAAGTGGCTAGGAAGGTGTCTTGTCGTCTGGCACCATGTCATCATATGCCATCATGAATGAGAACTGGATGATCCTGTCCTGGGTGATGCTGCAGTCGGAGTGTGATTGGTCTCTTCATCCCATGTATGAGGGTCTTGCTCAACGGTACTCTGCCGCTGGAGTGGAGAAGGCAGGCTACCAGTGGGTGGACAGGTATACATAACAAGTTTAAATTCAAAACTCAGATTTTTATGTATTTAACCTGTTGTGCTTTCTTTGTTAACTGACATTATATAGTTTGATTTATTGTTAGATGAGATGTTTTCAGGTCACAGGCTTTTTTTAATCTCATTTGCACAGTTTATTGTGTAATCTGCTCCTTTTTGTTTGTAGTCCAAATATATATAAATAACAACAACAATAAATAACAAAATTACAAATTCATACAATGAGACTCATTTTGTACAAAATATGTTGTGAGTGAGATCTTTCCCAGCTGTAACAACTTTTTAATTTTGTAGGGACTGCTGTGCTGCCTTCAAGGTCCTGGACGTTGGGGCTCAGGAACACCTCGTCTGGGACTGCTGGAAGACCACAGAGGCTATAGTGGCGGAGGCGACCTCTGGATCCCTGGCTAACAGCAGTGCCTCAAGGACCAAGTTTAACAAAGACATAACTGTTAAGTTAGACTTGTTCCACTGCATGCGGCGCTTCACCAGGGAATGTGTCTCAGAACATCATCCTCTCTACAGCTCTTTCTGCCAGTTCCTCTCTGCAGCATTCGTTGTTGTGGACCAGAGTGACCTCCAGAAGCTCAAAGAGGCATACAACTTCTGTGGAATCTCTCCGGCAAATCCCACCAAGCAGCACATAAGAGAGCACTGTAGGACAAAGATACCACAGCCCAGAGAACTGCTGCAGAGGGTTGAAGACGTCCTACATCACTTCCACCTGGCAAAGGACTCCAATGGTGTGCTCCTCTTCACGGCCTCCATGTTGAAGATGTGGAGGATTCAGCGTATCCACATCCTGAGAGGCTGCCTGAGTGACCCTGAGCTGGGGGAGGGAATCCTCTACAGGTACGGTGGCACCTTGCAGCTCAACTACACCAAGGGCGAGGGGGCTGCTGTACCTATCTGGATCCCTGTGAGAGGTACCTCTCAGCAGGAGGGCTTCCACTTTCACCAAGCCCAGTGGGTAACAGGCAACCGGGTGTCTAGTGAACTTTTCCAGGCCCAGGCCATGACTGGAGTGGTGCGTTGGAACTTCCAGAGGCTGGTGGACCTGAAGCAGCCTGGTGTGGAGCTGCCAGCTGTGTTTGACCCTCTGTTAATCATGGAACTGAACATCACCTCTTTAAAGGTGACAGGGAAGGCGAAATATCCAACTCTGCAGGTTTCAAACAGGGACACGGGGGAGAGATTTGGACTGGAGTATGTGGAGCCAGGCTGTCGTCCTGTTGTTTTAAACTGGGACAAGCACAAGGCACAGGATAACATCGCAGCTGCTGTTGCCATGGAGACACAGCAGCAGCCCTCTGCCCAGGAGGAAGTGCATCAATGCCCAGCTGCTGCAGGGGGCATGGACACTGAGGTAATCCAGACTAATTACTCGCGCTCATTAACTGACTGACCAACAGACTGACTCACTAAATCACTTTATTTGATTCTATATTTCAGAAGAGTAGTGGCGCTCTCCAAGACGATCCACTTCGACCAGTGTTGATCCTGTCTTCCCAGCAGTGCTCTGCAGCAGTTTCCCAGTCCCAGCCTCCCTTGACACCAGCGTCTGCCACAGCCAAAGCCGAGTCTCAGGCCTTCATGAATACAGGTCACTCAAATTAAAGCCCACCTACCATCCCTCATACAAACTTCACAGCTTAAAACAGATTTGGTCACTTTGGTTGGAATTAATATAATGATAATCATGTTAATATTTTTCCATTTTCAATATTTAAAACAATGTAGCTTGTGCATGCAATATGTAAAATATTTTTTAAAAATCATATCAATGTTCAACAAATTGAGTTAATGTGTTATTTGAAATAACTCTTCACACTTGCCAAATATACAATTTGTATCTAATGTTGAAAGTTTTTAAATAAATCATCACATTACTTTTCCTCTTAAATTTGACATAAAACACTATAATAATCATATGCTTTATTTTTCACACCTGCCAGGTGTAGCACCGCTGCCTATTTCCTCCTCTCCCCGGGCTGCCCGCACTGGACCCATTAAGACAGGGGGCCTTATTCAAGTGCTGGACCACAGCCGGTGGACGGAACCCATGAGAGCTGCCATCGATGGGCTTCTGATTAAGCACCACGGATCTAAAGATCTTTTGAAGCGGGTGGATGCAGACTATGCTGCCATGGTACAGAGGGCGTGCACCGACCCCAACAGCCTCCTTCATCCTACCACATGCCAGCATATCTCCAGATATGTAAAGCATCTGGCCAAGTTAAAAAACACCAGCTCTTCCCTCAACACCAGCTCAGAGAAGGTTTGGGAGACACAGCAGCTGTGGCAAAGTTTGACCACAGGCAGCCAAACGGTCAGTGTGCCTGTCACAGCCCTTCCTCCTGCAACTCTCAACCCTCCAGCTGTGGCCCCCCCTCAGGAGGAGTCACTGACCCGGGCCACAGTGGAGAAGATCGTGACAGAAATCCTGGAAAAACAACAGCAGCAACCACAGCAGCAGCAGCAACAGCAGACAAAGAAGATGACAAGGAACTGTTTAGCCTGTGGTCAGCCCAAGTCACGGTATCTTGGTGATGGCTCTTCAATTCATCAGTTAAGTACTTTTACTGCTCCACAAAGGTCTTTAAGACCTACACTGATGAAGGCCTCACAAACCCCAGGATGCCTTTTGAGGAGTTTACTGCCTCTCCTTTTTTTTTTTTTTATGAACTTTGTTTATTGATTTTTAAACACAAATTGACAATAATTTAAAGCGCTTGTAAGTGACAGTGACATAGTAGTACAGTAAAAAAAAACAAAAAAAAAACAACAACATACAATACACAGCAAATAAAGGAAAACACAACACAAACAGTCAGCTTGGTCATATTTCACATACTACGGTAAACACTATAACCTCATCAGGCCAGAATAAGGATAAATAAATACAAATAATAAGTAAATAAGATAAAATAAAGTGGGATCTTATTCGGGGATAACTGGGAAGGTAATTTTCTCTGCATAGGCAAAGAAAGGCCCCCACATCTTTTTAAATTTCTTGGAAGAGCCTTTCAATGTATATCAGATTTTTTCAAGCTGTAAATTACTGAAAATGTCTTTTAACCACAGAGTGTGAGAAGGCGTGTTGGTGATTTCCATCTCATTAGTATTAGACGTCTCGCCAATAGTGTTACAAAAGCGATCAGATCCGCTTGGAGCCTAGGCAAAGGCAACTGAGGGATGCCAAACAGAGCAGTGATGGCATTAGGTTCGAGAAGTGTCCCAGTTACCTCCGTCAGAGTATTGAAAATCGCAGTCCAGTAGTTACACAGAGATGTACATGACCAAAACATATGCACATGGTTTGCAGGTGTTTGATGACATTTTTCACAAGAGAGGTTAATATTGTCATAAATTTTGCAAAGCCTAACTTTGGTCCAATGAGTGCGGTGAACAACTTTACATTGAATCAACCCATGTCTGGCGCAGACAGATGAGGTATGCACACGTTCAAGAATATCCCCCCAAAGCTCCTCAGAGATCCCCTCCCCCAAATCCTCTTCCCAAAGAGCCTTCACAGAATTCAGAGAGGTTGAAGATAAGGTTTGGATTTGACTGTAAATATATGAAATCATACCTTTCATCACAGGGACCTGAGTGAGAAAAGCATCTAAAGGTGTGTCCTCAGGCAGGTTAGGGAACTGGGCATATTTATTGCGAACAAAACTGCGAATTTGCAGGTATCTAAAAAAAATTTTGTTTAGGAAGAGAGAACAATTCCAAAAGCTGTTGAAAAGATGCAAATATATTATCAACATATAAATCATTGAACTGCTTAATTCCATGGTTGGACCATATGGAAAATGCACCATCCGATAAAGAGGGAGCGAAAGCATGATTTGCAACTAGTGGAGCAGAGGTAGAAAAAGCTTGTAAACCAAAGGGACGTTTAAACTGGTTCCAAATCCTTAAGGAGGTTTTAACAATTATATTTTTAACATAGAGGGAGAAGGGGCAGTTGATGGGGGAGTGTACAAGAGCTGTCAGTGACACAGGTTTAGAGGAAAAAGACTCCATAGCCAACCAAACAGGAGGGAGGTGAAATGTATCAGATTTGAGCCAATACTGTAAAATTCTAAGGTTAGCAGCCCAGTAATAAAACCTAAAGTTTGGCAAGGCCATTCCACCAAGAGACTTTGGTCTCTGTAAAAAGTCCTTCCGTATTCTTGGGGGTTTTTTGTTCCAGATAAACTCCAAAATTAGGCTATCAATTTTCCGAAAAAACGCTTGAGGGAGGAAAATAGGTATACACTGAAATAGATAGGAGAACTTTGGGAGAGTGTTCATTTTTACAGAGTTGATCCTTGCAGCTAAATTTAGTGGGAGCAGAGACCAGCGTTCAAAGGTGTGAAATTGGCCTTAAAGAGATTTTTAAATTTGCTTGTAACTTGAATTCCAAGATATGTAAAACTATTCAGAGATATTTTAAATGGGAAATTATGTAAAGGGTATTTACGTGCAGTTGCGTTTAGAGGAAATAGTTCACTTTTACCTAGATTAAGTTTATATCCCGATATAAAACTGAATGATTTCAGCGTGGCCAGTGCAGCAGGGATGGATACAGATAAGTTTGAAATGTACAGAAGAAGGTCATCCGCATAAAGAGAGACCCTCTGTTCTGTGCCATTCCTGGTTATCCCAGTGATGCGAGGGTTAGAGCGAAGCGCAATGGTGAGGGGCTCAATAGCAACGGTGAACAGCAGGGGGCTCAAAGGGCAACCTTGTCTGGTGGACCTATGGAGAGGAAAGTATTCTGACTGAGTATTATTTGTTCTAACTGAGGCTTGAGGAGAGGAATATAGTAGTTTAACCCAGGTAATAAACTTTTTGCCAAAGCCAAATTTATCTAGAGTATGAAAGAGATAGCCCCACTCCACGCGATCAAAAGCTTTCTCGGCGTCCAATGATATTAATGCTTCTGGAGCAGTGAAGGTGGATGGATTATAAATTGTATTGAATAACCGTCTTAAATTAAAAAAGGAATGTCTATTCCTAATGAAACCGGTTTGATCAGGGGAGATGATAGATGGAAGTGTAGACTCAAGGCGCAAAGCTAAGAGTTTGGAAAGTAATTTAAAGTCTACATTCAGCAGGCTGATGGGACGAAACGAGGTACAGGACAGAGGGTCCTGGGTGAGGGTCTGGGGCAATTTAAGAGATTCAAATGATTCATTAAACATATCAATTAAGATGGGGGCTAATTTATGTAAAAACTTCTTATAGAACTCAGCAGGATACCCATCTGGTCCTGGACATTTACCACATTGCTGTAGTAAGTTCTTCAACTGTAATGTCTCCTTCCAAATCATCGACAAAGTCAGGGTGAATGGTAGGGATATCAAGTGAATTAAAGAAACTATCCAGATGTGAAGAATCAGCTGTGTTTTCAGAAGTATACAGTGATGTGTAAAAATCTTTAAACTCATCATTAATTTTCTTAGGATCAATTGTTAAGCCTGAAGATGTTCGAATTTGGGGAATTTGGTGAGATGATGATGTCTGTTGATGCTCGTAATAAGTATATCTGGATTTCAGTAGCATTTCCGTTGTATGATCCGTAGCTAAAACCTCAAACTCGGTCTGTAAGGAGGGGCGTTCCTTATATAGATCTGGAGAAGGAGAGGCGGCATAAATTGTGTCCAGCTGTGCAATGCGTTTTGTTAATTCAATAAGTTTTTTCCTCTTCATTTTCCTCTCATAACCACTGTAAGAAATTATTTCACCTCTGATATACGCCTTCAGGGTCTCCCATAACACTGATGCGGACACATCGGGAGTCTTATTTACACTAAGAAAAAAATCGATTTGGTTTGAAATAAATTCCACAAAGTCCTCATTTGAAAGTAAACAGTTATTGAAACGCCATGGAGCACGGTTATTGTCAGATCCTTTAAAATGTATATTCATAGTAACTGGGGCATGGTCTATAACTATTGCATTATATGAAATTGACTTTACAGATGGAAGAATTCTGTTATCTACAAGAAAATAATCTATACGAGTAAAAGTGTGATGGACATTTGAAAAAAATGAATATTCCTTTCCAGAGGGATTGAAAAAACGCCAGGGGTCAGATACGCCAAATTGTTCTTTAAAGGACTGGATCACCTTAGCAGACCTTGAAGACATACAGTTTCGGGTAGAGGAGCGGTCCAGTTTAGGATCCAGCCAACAGTTGAAATCCCCTCCTAAAATAAGGAAATGTGAGGATATATCTGGTAGAGCGGAAAACAAAGTTTTAAAAAAGCCATCATCATCCCAGTTTGGGCCATATATATTAACAAGAAGCACTGGAGTGTTATACATTGTACCACTAACAATTAAGTACCTCCCGTTTGGATCTGCAATCACATTTGAACACACAAAGGAAATTGACTTGTGCAATATAATAGCTACTCCTCTAGATTTACCCTGAAATGAAGAATGGTAAGTATGGCCAATCCAACTACTTTTTAACCTGGTCTGATCAGAAATTCTAAGATGAGTTTCCTGCAAATAAATTATCTGGGCACCCAAGTGTTGGAGATGGTGCAGTACTTTACTGCGCTTAACAGGATTATTAAGGCCTCTACAATTCCAGCTACAAAATTTTAGCCCACTTCCATCTTGCTGTGTTAAATTAGGTGAAGCCATAGCAGCATCTTAAGAGGCAAGGAATTAAGCATAATGATAGACACACTAGTGAATAACAGTATCCAATGAATATATGCAATGTTGACAGACCAAGCAGACACATAAAAAAACAAACAAAAAACACATAATAGAACAACCCTTTGTGGCAAAAAAAAAAAAAAATGTTACCCCCTCCCACCTTGGCAGAAGTGTCTCCCCGAACGAGACACGCCAATTAAACCTTATAGAACGTGCTAAACGCTCCATCATAGCCAACTACTATAACCTACAGCTACCTAAGAGAGAATTGTGACAGTGTCAAACAATTGTAAACACGTACGAAAGTAACAGAACCTCAGTGACAGGATACCAATAAGTTTCCACGTTAGGGAAGTCGACCATTAATATGGAAAGCAACGACTTACTAGTCCAAGTCCAAGTGAAGGTAAACAAACGAGTGCAAACTAGGTTAGCCAGCTCTGCTAGCTTACCTATGTCCCTTCACACATTACTTGGAGTGACTGCTTTCTTGAAGCGTTTGTTGATAAAGTCACTTGCAGTGGCAGGATCTTCAAACCGGTGTGTCTCTCCGCTCGACAGGGTGATTCTGAGTACTGCCGGGTACAGCAGCCCAAACTTGATGCCCGGACATGAGTGCAGCTGATGCTTAACATTGCCAAATGCAGCCCGCTTTTTAGCGACAGTGGAGGTGTAGTCAGCAAAGATAGAAATCTTCTTACCCCGGTACAGGAGAGGAGAGAGTTCCCCGGCCCGACGTAGAATCTCATTGCGAATGTGGAAGTAGTGTACTCTTACAACAAACAGTCGGGGTGCATCTCCCTCTTTAGGCTTGTCCCGCAGCGTACGATGGGCTCGATCTAGCAGGGGCTTTTCGTCCAGGCGAAGTATTTCCTCTAGTAGTTGGGCAATAAACTCAGTAGGACGGGGCCCCTCCAACCCCTCTGGTAGACCCACCAACCGAATATTATTTCTTCTGGATCTCCCCTCCAGGTCCTCGCATCGGTCATCCAGGTGCTTAACTTGAGCCGTCAGCTTGGTAACTGTAGCCTCCAACTCCGTTATCCGGCCACTATGATCTGTAGCTGCTAGCTCAAGCTCTAGCATAGTTTGCACGTGTTGTTCGACCTTTTCTTGCAATGGTTCTATCGAATCTTTTAGTTCTTTTCGGACAGAGGAAATCTCGGAGTGGAGACTGGAAGACAAAGAGTCAATTTTCCCAAAGATGTCAGCTTTCAGGGAGTCCATCATAGTCTGCAAAAGTTTGGCATTGAGTGTGCTATCAGCATTAGCCTCAACCACCTGTTGAGTAGCCGGTTCAGGAAAAGACAAGGCTTTGTTGCGGCCACCTCTCGGTGGTTCGGATTTTAGTCGAGCAGAAGACATTTTGGTCGTTTTGGTTGACAAAAGTCACATACAACGAATTCCAAGTATACGTTCTGTTTTCCAACTATAAATGATCAGAATCGTGCAGGAAATTATTCAATTAAGTCACATTCTCAGGAGCAACGGGGAAATGCGTCTTACATCCTTGGCGCCAGGACCGCCCCCTGCCTCTCCTTTTTTTGAGCGGGAGCTAGAGGCTGCCAGACAGAGGGGGGCAGAGTGGAAGAAGGTGGCAGAGCAGAGGGCAAAGAGGAAGTCAGCAGTGCAGCTGCCAACAGGCCGCCTGTGCAGGTTCTGGCACCAGCCACTGAAGCAGGGCCCCAACAGCCCACACATTCATACCAGCTTCCCCGGGGTGCCAGGGAAGTATATCTACTGCCCTTCCAGAGTGTTGTCCCTATACAAAGCACAAGGCATGGTCAAGGAGATGACCTGGATGGAGTTCCAACAGTCTGCCTTTTATAAGGCTGAAAGGGACAGATGGGTTGCAGAGAGAGGGAAGTGACCACCCTCAACCCCACCCACACACACATACAGCACTGCACATTGTGTAGTACTTCATACATTTTTTTCATTATCAATTGATCTGTCGATTATTTTTTCATCCTCAAATCTTGTTTCGTCCTACCAACATTCCAAAACCCAAAGATATTCAGATTACAATCATATGAAACAGAGAAAAGCAGAAAATCCTCACATTGGAGGAGCTGCAACCAGAGAATGGTTGGCATGTTTGATTGAAAATGACTTAAAAGATCCAGTGGTGGATTGTAACTAAGTACATTTACTCAAGTACTGTACTCGTATTTTTGAGTATTTCCATTTGATGTTACTGTATACTTCCACTCCACTACATTTCAGAGGGAAATATTGTACTTTTTACTCCACTACATTTATTTGACAGCTTTAGTTACTTTTCAGATGGAGATTTGACACAATGGATAATATAACAAGCTTTTAAAATACAACACATTGTTAAAGATGAAACCAGTGGTTTCCAACCTTTTTGGCTTTTGACGTCTTACAAAAAGCAGTGTGTAGTCGGGTCACATTTCAGATGTCTATGAGTTCTTAACAGCTCCACCAAATAGTGATTTTTCCTCTAAACCTCACATGGTTTCATTTCAATAAATGTTCAAATGATCCAATATTTCAGCAAAAATCAAAGATTAGAGAAAAAGTCCAAAAACTGAAAACAGGTTTGTGTATCAGAACTTTGTTTTTTCTTCTTTCCTCTCCCATTAATCATCTCACGACCCCTCAGATTTATCTGGTGACCCTTTGGAGGGGCCCGACCCCTTGGTTGGGAACCACTGGACTAAACTAGCTAACTGTATATAAGTAGTTTAAACTAGCTCCACCTCCAGCAGCTACAACAGTAACATGCTGCTTACACACTGATGCTTCAGTATTAATAATCTAATGATGTCATATATAATAAAATATCAGTCTTTGGACTATGGACTTTACTGAACTTCGGCAGGTGAGTACAGAACATACAGCCGTTTACAGCAATGAAGGCAATTATGCTGGGTTGTGTACTCGGGCTCGGGCACAGAACAGCCAGCTAGCGCTGTCCATGCGATGAGCCGTTCACGAGCACTGTGCAACCTCTCGTAGAATCTCGCTACGTCTCTCATGCGTGATCGTGTCACGTTCACTGACCAATCAACATGCTACATTTAGCAACGAGCAACACATCTTGTAAGGAGAGGGATGAGGGACAAACTTATCTATTGAACTGCCTTACACTACCCCTCTCCAGGAGTACTGAGTCCCTTCAGTGCAGGTGACAAATGAACATGTCTATGAACTAAATTATTACTGTCAGCTTACATCACAGTCTTGGCAAACTCAAAACACTTGTAGCTAAATGGCTGTAAAACACACATTTTTTCTTTTTTATATAATTACCCTCTCAAGTCCAAATGTTCTAATGTAAACATTTAACCTCTTAGATTAGTTAACAAATCTGAAGATTAACTAAACAGTCTATCTTTTAATAACTAGTTCCTGAATCTCTCTGGCTTATTAACTACACGTCCACTGGAAGTTTTTCCTGCTGACACCTTGGAGCTTCGGGCTGAGGTGTTTCCTTTTGATCGCATGACTCTCGAGAAGCTCCTTCCTCTGCTGGATCTTTATCATTGTCTTTTTGTAATGGCAGCTCTGGTACCAACGAGACATCCTCTTCAGGTAGCTGTATAGCCGGGCCTTGGCACCGCTGCAGCACTTGGCTCCTTTGACGTTTGACCCAAACAGGAACCACTTCACTATCGTATGGTTTAAGCCGATCATGATGCATTATCTTGCTGCGCTTCAACCCTTGAATCTCGTAGAGGACAGGACCACGGCATGCGGAAACAATCAAGGGGCCCTTCCAAGGTGCTTGAAGCTTGGGGCTTAGTCCTTTCTTTTTGGTGTCATCCTTTACATACACCAAATCTCCAACACTGTAGGAATGTTCTTGTGCTCAAACATCGTACACCCTCTTCCGACGTTTTTGTGCAGTGCGGAGATGCTCTCTTGCTGTGTTTTGTGCCTCCTTGAGTCCTTCCTCCAGGTTGTAACGGAAATCTGCTACCTCCATTCGGTTAGATTTGAGTTCTGCAGCCCCAGACTGAATATCCTGAGGTTGATGAACTTCTCTGCCAAACATGAGCCTGTTAGGTGTGAACCCCGTGACTGCATGCCGTGAACTGCGGTAGGCTGCGGTGAGTAGTGGCAGATGCTCGTCCCAGTTCTTTTGGTTCTGGTTCACGTAGCACCGGACCATCTGGAGTAAGGTTCTGTTGAACCGCTCCACCTGTCCGTTAGAGGCAGGATGGTAGGGGGTGGTCCTTGTCTTTGTGATCTGAAAGAGCTTGCATACACTCTGAAACAGGGAACTCTCAAAATTGCGACCCTGGTCAGTGTGCAACTCGAGGGGGGCTCCAAATCGAGCAACAAAGTCGTACACCAGCTTCCTTGCTGTTGTTTCAGCCCCTTGGTCAGGAACAGGAAAGGCCTCGACCCATCGGGTAAACTGGTCAATTATGACGAGAATGTACTTGTTCCCAGAGCTGGATACTGGGAATGGCCCAAGGATGTCTAAATGGAGACGGTCCAGAGGTGCCCCAGCTTGATAGCTTTGCAGCTTGGCCCTTTTCACTGGTCCTGTAGCTTTGCATGCATTGCAGTGCTGGCATCTCCTTACAAACAGACGGATATCCTCACCCATCCCATACCAGTGGTAGCTCTGGCGTAGACGCTCAAGAGTTTTTTGCTTCTCCAAGATGACCAGAGTGAGGAGGGTTGTGGCAAGCCTGTAGGACCTCTCTTTGCATGGAAGCTGGAACTAGTAGCAGCAAGGTTGGGTGTTGGGCTCCCACTCCCTCCCAGGAATAGTAGAGAACTCCTTGCCGCAGCATGACCTGTGGCCAGCAGAGCCAGAACTTCCTCACTGCCGGGCTCTCAAGCATCACCTGATCTTTAGTAGGGAGTGTCCCAGATTCTTTCCACATTTGGAGGATGGAGAGGACAGGATCAGCTTTCTGGAGTTTGGCAAGCTCTTCAGAGCTGACTGACTACAGCCAGTTAACTACTGGAGTCTCCAGCATAGGTGCATGTGGCTGGCCTGTTTCCATCGACTGAATGTTATCACCACTGGTCTCACTGCCTGACTGGATGCACCTTACTGCCAGCGGCACAACATCATCAACATCATCTTCAAACCTTGCCCACTGCTCATGAAGTCTTCGGCAGTACTTACATCCTTGACATGGCAGGTCGGACAAGTTCTTTCCAGCTTGGTAACAGTCACATTTGTCTGAATGTTCTTTGGTTCGCCTTGACATGGCATCTGCATTTGAGTGTTGCCGGCCTGCTCGGTGCTCGATGTGGAAGTCATATTGGCTCAACTCTTCCAGCCAGCGAGCCAACTGACCTTCAGGGTATTTGAACCGAAAAAGCCAGATGAGACTGCCATGATCTGTTCGCAGCAGGAACTTCCGGCCCAGTAGGTAGTGGCGGAATTGGCAGGTGTAGCAGACGACAGCAAGTAACTCACGTCTGGTGACACAGTACCTCTGTTGAGCTGGCGTAAGATGGCTGCTGGCGTATGTTAGAACTCGCTCTTCTCCCCACTGGAGCTGTGACAGAACAGCCCCAATACTGTGGTTCGAGGCATCCGTGTCCAGAATGTACTTGCCTCCAACAGTGGGGTATCCCAGCACTGGTGTAGTTGTTAGTTTTTCCTTTAGCTGTGTAAAAGCATCCTGGTGTTCATCTGTCCACAGGAACATAGCCCCCTTCTTTAGAAGGCTATGGAGAGGGCTTGCCAGTTCTGCAAAAGCTGGAACAAACTTGCGGTAGTAGTTACACAGCCCAAGAAAAGCTTGTAGCTCCTGCAGGTTGTTGGGGGGCTCCCAGAGCTGTACATCCTTGACCAGAGCTGGGTTTGGGCGGATCCCGTCACCACTCACAACGTGGCCCAGGAAGAGAACTTCCTCTTGAAGCAAGTGACATTTAGATGGCTTCAACTTCAACCCATAACTGTGGAGACACTTGAAGACCTGTGTAAGCCGGTCCAGGCTTTCATCCACTCCTCTACCCAGGACAATGACATCGTCCAGGTAGATCAGCAATGTTTCCCACTGAAGGCCCCTGAGGACAAGCTCCATCGCCCTCTGAAACGTGCTTGGGGCATTGCAGAGCCCGAATGGCATGCGGGTGTACTCATAGAGGCCCCATTTGGTGATGAATGCAGTCTTCTCGCGGTCTTTGTCATCCAATGCTATCTGCCAATAGCCAGACTGAAGGTCAAGTGTTGAGAACATAGTAGCTCCTCCAAGGACATCGAGACACTCTTCAATCTTGGGCAAGGGATATGCATCCTTGACCGTCAGACTGTTTAGGCAGCGGTAATCTATGCACCACCGCACTCCTCCATCCTTCTTGTGTACTAAGACGACCGGGGAGGCCCACTCCGATGATGATGGTGTAATGACACCTGCTTTAAGCATGGCTTGAAGATGTGTTTCCTCTTCACTTTGGAATCCAAGAGGTGTCCTTCTCACTCGCTGGCGCACAGGCTTAGCCGTTCCTGTGTCAATCTTGTGCGTGACAGCAGACAGGTAACCCAGGTCGGAATCATTTTTGGTGAAGAGTGATTGGTAAGTTAGCAGCAGTTGGATAAAACGTTGTTGTTGCTCCTCACTGAGTGTCTCACTAGTAGCACCAACCAGGTCTCGGAGATGCTCAGGTAGGTCAGAGATTGTTGCTACTCTTCCAACCACCAGTGATGGCTCACTCTCTGACTCCTTCTCTACGCTGGGCACTGCACTTTGCTCAGGTGAGCATGATGGCTCTTCAGGATAAGCTTCAACTAAGCGTCCAAGGCATGCTGCTTTTGGCAGGGCTGCTTTGCTGGTCGAGAAGTTGCATAGTCTGACTGGCACACGCTTTTCCATGGTGGTAACAACACTTCCAGAAGCTACAGCTTCTGTGATGTTCAAAGGCTCTAGTACAGCTGGAACACCTGGCCTTGGGTCTTCCACCTCGCCCCACACCACACATTCAGATATAGGTGGTATGGTGGTGGTCTCTCCTAGGGTCACTCTGGCAACACAATAGTCTGATCCATCCCCTCCTACTATTTTGGAGGGCACAAGTTCGTCACCGATGAAAACTTTGCCACGGGTGTGGATGACAACATCGTTAGCCATCATCAGATCCAATCCTAGGAGGACAGAGTCACGTATGGGGGCTACATGTACACCCCAGTCGATTGTTTTGGATGCAATTTTAAAGGTGACGTTCAGCCCACGTTTTGCCTTCATACCATCTCCAACTCCTGCATTTAGAAGGTAGGTCTTCTGTAGGTTTGTCGGGTCACCTCCAGAGAAACTCCGATACAGCTCCTCAGAGATTATTGTTGTTTGAGCTCCGGTGTCCACCACAGCCTGTGTTGGAATGCCGTTTACAGTCACAGGAATCTGTAGACTCTCACCTTTGTTTTTGGTGCAGCCAATCTGTAGCCCCTGTGGTTGGTGATCTGGATTTAGTGTCCCTTCTGACCACAACCGTTGGTCTGGGTCTTTGTCACCATGGTTACGTGCAGCTGTTGGGCTCTGCGACCTCATGCAGTCCCTCCTGAAGTGTCCTGGTTCTCCACATTTAAAACATGGACCAGCTGCTCCACGGTTTGGGCTTGGTGACCGGGAGCGCATTCGGCTGGGCTGCACCTGATGATGGTTCTGCTTCCTCTCTAGCGGCAGGGGAAGTTGTGTTGTTGCTCTAGTTTGCTGGCGCTCTGCATATGTAGACTGGAAATGTTCAAACTGCAGCTGCAGGTTCCCTACCGTATGAACAAGGGTCTTGACTTGGTCCGTCAGTGCAGCAAACTGATCAGCAGTTACATACTGAGGGGTCTGCACCCTACGAGAGGTAGCGGTGAGGTCCTCACAGATATCTCCATCATCAGCCCAAGAAATGCGTCTTGTTCTGTTCTTTATTTCAGTTTCACGTCCCACAGTAGCTTTGAAGTTATGTTCATGAGGCTCTACACACTTTTGAGCCTCTGCAAGGGAGCATGGATCTCGGTTCATAACTTCATAGGCCACTTTTTGATTTCTTAGACCTTTAAGGAAGGCATCAGTTGCCAGTTGATCTTGCAGCTGGAGATCCACTCCTGGATATGCAAGTGTGATGAGGCGTCGCACCTCTTCTGCAAATTCAGCTGACGCCTCCCTACCTTGTCGAAGTTCCCCCAACTTTCTCCTTAGTGTGGTAGGGGGGTCCCTTTTTCCAAAGCGCTGAGTGAGCTGCTCCACTAAGAGACCATAATCCTCCCGTGTACGTTCTGGCAGTGAGCAGACATATCGTATTGCAGCTCCTCTTAAGCATTCATGCAACCTGTCAACTCTTTCAGCAGCACTCCATCCATACTTCCTGGCCTGGCGCTCAATTGGCAACAAGAAAGAGTCCCAGTCATCATTTCCGTCAAATGTGGCAAGTTTAGGTCTATGCACTTCCTGCAGAGTGTGCTGACTGTTGTAGCCAGAGCTATTCAGCCTCTGCTCATCATGGTAGGGAAACAAGCGTTGGGTTTCACGCTCAGAGTCTCTAGTGTCTCTCCGTCTACTGTCAGGTTCAGGATTGGCGTTCCGCCTGGTAGGGCCAAAGTTGCGAGCCCGCTGATTGATGACATCCAGCTCAGCTGCAAAGGGGCCACCAACACGATCTCTTGGTCTTACTGGCATCTCCCAAGAGACCGAAGGTGTAGCATCAGGCTCAGTTGCATGCCTGTCCAATGTGGGGCGCTGTAAGATCCCATCCCCATCTCCACTGGAAACAGCAAGAGGTGGTGAGGCTTGCTGTGCAGCAGGATTTCCTCCTGTTATGTGTGTTAGGACGGGGGCAAGCATCGTTTGCAGATGCTTCGTCTGTTGGTTTTGGTTATCCAACAAAGCTTGTAACCATTTTGGGGCTCTATCAGGCTCAGAAGAGCCCGCTGTAGCTCCTTGTAGTTCTTCAGTCATTTTATTATTTTCTTGTCCTGATTCATGTAATTGTCTCTGTTTTTTATTTTTTTTTATTAGTTTTTTTTAAAAAATTTATTTATTATTATTATTTTATTTTTTTTATCCGTCCTTAGTGGAGTTGCAGTGTCTTTTATTTATTACAGTCTTTGCTTTGGGGATCTATTGTTGTCCCTATTAGAGCACTAGGGCCATGCAGCAACCCTTCTGCCGGTATGCCGCTCCACCGGCCGGCGAGTGTTTTTCTTGGTGATTAGCGCACAGTTCCCTCTCCTCTGTGCTGGGAGACCGCAGCTAGCAACTGCCGAGCGTTGTAACATTAGCTCTTGAATCCGGTCAGCTGGTTAGTTAGCTCCTATTATGTCCTGTTAGCTCATGTAAGCTCACATTCGCTCCCGCTAGCTCCTGCAGGCTCCCGTTGGCTCCCGCTAGCTCTTTATAGCTCCTGCAAGCTCCCGTTAGCTCTTCCTCTGTCAGGTGGATGTACTCACGGTTGAAAAGTCTTTGGAAATCCCACTTCTGACACCAGTTGTCGTGCTCGGACCTTCTGAAGTGAGCTAGGCTACTTCGTCTGGATGTGCGTGGGTGTAAATCACTTCACACGACAAGGAATCTTCCGTTTATGGACTTTACTGAACTTCGGCAGGTGAGTACAGAACATACAGCCGTTTACAGCAATGAAGGCAATTATGCTGGGTTGTGTACTCGGGCTCGGGCACAGAACAGCCAGCTAGCGCTGTCCATGCGATGAGCCGTTCACGAGCACTGTTCACCCTTAACTGACTAACTCTTGTAGAATCTCGCTACGTCTCTCATGCGTGATCGTGTCACGTTCACTGACCAATCAATATGCTACATTTAGCAACGAGCAACACATCTTGTAAGGAGAGGGAGGGGGGACAAACTTATCTATTGAACTGCCTCACAATATTATCTATTTGGGCGTGTACATTTTTGATTGTGTGTTTTGTGCAGAATTCAGCTGTGTGTTTTCAATAAAATATCTCAAAAGGATTACTGTGGCTGTCTTTACTTAATAGGGGTATAAAATTAAATAATCACAACATTTTTATTCATATGCTCAACTGTACACTTCCATCAAAGGAATAAACATCCATTGTTGTGCCTCCATTGTTGTTGCCTCATAGGCAAAATATAGGCCAACCATACTGTAATATGATACTGTCATGATGCCATAATATCATACTGTCATAACATTTGGAAATGAGTGTCTTATTTGCATAATTGTTATGGACTGTCAGCCTGTTCTTCAAATTTAATTTGACAAATAGTAGCATGTAAAAGTAGTAATATCTCAAATCACAAGGTTTTAATTTCATTCTTTTAACTATCTTACCAATGATTAGTTGTGAGAATAACATTCAGTGATCTTTACACAGACTATATAAAAATGACAAAGTTAAGAAAATAGATGTATGAAAAGAAGAGAACCTAATATTTGATAATGATCATTAGTTAACAGTAATGATCATCGTCACTCCAGGACCAGGACACTGCTGAAAAAGATTGTCAGTGTCATCTCAAAACAGACTATGGGAGTAAATATTTACATATTTGCTATAAGATGGTGCATGGTAGCTGTATAAAAAACGTCAAAACACCATCAGAACTTTGTTCCAGACGAGATTCGATCCTGTGCTCGCATGAAAAGACAGCAAGGGGTTACTTCGGGTCATGAAAGCCTCTACAGCTATCCGCGGCTGGCCCCATAAAGTAAACTGGTAATGGGCTAACCCATAAATGTAATTTTCCCTGTATCGTTCCAATTTTTTTGTATCGTTCCATTTTTTTCAGCAAATTGGAACGATACTGAAAAAACTGTAACGATACAAAAAAGATTAGAACGATACAGGATTAGTTAGCAATCTTCTGTGTATCATTCCAATTTTTTCATCAAATTGGTACGATACAGACCACATTGGTAATGGGTTAACCCATAAATCTAATCTTCCCTGCATCGGTCCAATTTTTTTGTATCATTCCATTTTTTTCAGCAAATTGGAACGATACAGATGGGCTAACCCATAAATCTAATCTTCCCTGATCCTATCAATTTTTTTGTATCGTTATATTTTTTTCAGCAAATTGGAACGATACAGAGAAGATTGGCAAAGGGCTAAACCATAAAGCTAATCTTCCCTGTATCGTTCCAATTTTTTCATCAAATTGGAACAATACAGAGCAGATTGGTAATGTGCTAACCCATAAATCTAATCTTCCCTGTATCGTTCCAATTTTTTCATCGAATTGGAACAATACAGAGCAGATTGGTTATGTGCTAACCCATAAATGTAATCTTCCCTGTATAGTTCAAATTTTTTTGAATCGTTCCATTTTATTCATTAAATTGGAACGATACAGACAAGATTGTGGATGGGCTAACCCATAAAGCAAATCTTCCCTGTATCGGTCCTTTTTTTCATCAAATTGGAACGATACAGTGCAGATTGGCAATGGGCTAACCCATAAATCTAATATTCCCTGTATCGTTCCAATTTTTCTGTATTGTTGCATTTTTTTCAGCAAATTGGAACGATACAGAGAAGATTGCTAAGTTTCCCTGTATCGTTCCAATTTTTTTGAATCGTTCCATTTTTTCCATCACCTTGGAAGGATACAGAGAAGATTGGTAGTGGGCTAACTCATAAAGTTAATGTTCCTTGTATCGTTCCAATTTTTTCATCAAATTGGAATGATACAGAGCAGATTGGTAATGGTCTAACCCATAAATCAAATTTTCCCTGTATCGTGCACATTTTTTTGTACCGTTCTATTGTTTCATCAAATTGGAACGATACAGAGAAGTTTGATATTACAGAGAAGACTGCTAATGGGCTAACCCATGAAGTAAATCTTTCCTGTGTCATGAATCTTTCCATTTTTTTCATCACATTGGAACGATACAGAGAAGATTGGTAATCTAATTTTCTCTGTACTGTATCGTTCCAATTTGATGAAAAAATTGGAACGACACAGGGAATATTAACTTTTTGGGTTACCGCATTAGCGATCTTCTCTGTATCGTTCCAATTTGCTGAAAAAAATGGAACGATGCAAAAAAAATTGGAACGATACAGGGAAGATTAGATTTATGGGTTAGCCTATTGCCAATCTGCTCTGTATTAGCAAACTTTCCATTTTTTTCATCACATTGGAACGATACAGAGAAGATTGGTAATCTAATTTTCCCTGTACTGTATCGTTACAATTTGATGAAAAAAATTGGAACAAGACAGGGAAGATTAACTTTTTGGGTTACCCCATTATACCCTTTTTACACCAAAATTAGCGCGTATACACAGGTTTTTTAAATGCGGGTAAACCCACTAAAAATAGGCGATTGACTCCTTTCACATTGCCAGTAGACGCATTTGCCTTTCTGTTTTTTTCCCTGGTGTGTCGCGTTCGACGTCACAACATCACCTTCAACGTCACGAATGCGCCGGAAAACAGTATTAGTAAACAGTAGTAAACAGTAGCAAGCAGTAGCAAGCAGCATGGAGGCCAGTGACAGTGTGGCGGTGGTTACTGTTTTATATCTTTTGCTTCACTCTCTTTTTCAAACTCAACGCCGAATGAATGATTTTCGAGCGCAGCATCAACGGAGACGGCTGGAATTTGTGGCAGAGAGTCGCAGAAGAGTCGCAGAAGTTACCGACGGAGGCGACAAGCCTTCATTGCCTCCATGGTAGCTCTTGTAGATAGTGGGGCCCCGGCCTGTCGTCGAGATCGAGCACAGTTTTTGGTCAACTATAGAACGTTTTGACGACAATCAATGGAAAGCCCACTTTCGAATGTCACAGGAAACATTTGACTATTTGGTCGAACTGCTTGCCCCAGCTATAACACGGCAAACGACAAACTTCCGGAGTCCTATAGCACCACGCCGGTGACTCGCCATTGTTCTGTGGTGGTTCGCAACCCCGGGAGAATACCGCACGATTTCTTGTTTGTTTGGAGTTGGAATAGCAACTGTGTGCATGCTGGTGCATCAAGTAACAAATGCATTGGTGAAGACGTTATATTGCCATTTCATTTCCCTTCTGACTGGACAGCGCCTTGATGATACCATCACAGGATTTCAGGAGTGTGGTTTCCCTCAGTGCACTGGTGCCATAGACGGGACACACATTCCAATTATTGCTCCTAGGGACAACCCCGCAGACTACTACAACAGGAAGGGATGGCATTCGATTATCCTACAGGCTGTGGTGGACCACAATTTCTGGTAAGCATGACACAGCTCACTCTCAGTGGGCCTGCACGGCGGCTAGCAGCTACTTCATGTGATGTCATGTGATATGCTACTTCAGTACACTTTAACAACAAGTATTACTTAGACCAGTACAGAAAATTTCAGATGACTCATCTAACCTATTCTATTCTGTTCTATGTAGTTTCACAGATGTCTACATAGGCTGGCCTGGATGTATCCATGATGCCAGGGTGCTTGCCAATTCAGACCTTTTCATCACTGCAGAGGAGCGCCAAAATGGCTACCTTTTCCCCAGAGAGGTAAATGTGTATGTACCCAGTGAGCAGAGACTCGTCTAAAAGACATCCAAAATACCTGATTTCCGGACATCCAGAAGACGTCATCAGAGGAGCCAGAATGAAAGTTTTTTATACGTCTTTTCTGGACGTTGTATAGATGTCAATGAAAAGACGTCCAAAATACGTGATTTCCGGACATCCAGAAGACGTCCTCAGAGGAGCCAGAATGAAAGTTTTTTATACGTCTTTTCTGGACTGAATATAAGACTGAATTTTTGGACATCCACAAGACGTCTTCATGAGAGCTATAGGCTACGTCTTTTATGGACGTCTGATGGACGTCAGTTTTCTGACCCTATTTTACACACTGACATTGGAATCCCAAAACCTGTCAGTCATCAGCCACATTTTCAGGGATCTATCTATACAAAAATTCTTAACTCCAACATACATTTGTGTCGCAGTAACTTATTAAAAACAAAAGACTAAGAGCACTGGGGGGAAAAATCCTTTTAGCCAGGTGCTCCATCGTCACCTAGATCAGTGGTTCTCATATTTTCATGTCATGGACCTGCAGATAACTCACATATTAGGGCTATAGACCTAAATAAGATTTTGCCCCAGGGACCCATGGAAAGATTGTTGTTGATTCAGTATTTAATTGTAGAACTGTTTACATGGGGAAATAACAGGGTGAAAGTGACAACTAGGATTACAGTAATCAGCCTATCTTATAAGCGTTCCATTTTGGGACAAGTCTTATGAATATAATTGTAATGACAAACTTATCATTTTTCTGTGAACCCCCTGGAGATCCCTCAAAGATTCCTGGGGATCCCCAGGCCCCATTTTGATAACCACTGACTAAATTGACCATGACGGTAACCTTTTAAACGCAGTAAGCAGAAGTTACCTGGAAGTCTAGTCTGGTCAAATTAGGTAGCAGGGGAGAACAGCTTCTATGCAAAAGCAGCACCCTCCAATAACAATGTCTAAAATGCATCAACTTCAATTAATCAACATCAGTATGTACAGATAGCTTTTCAGCCATTCACAGCAAAACTGACCACTCCAAGAAATTGTTTAAATCTCAAAATTTATTAACTTCTTAGGAACTTCTTGAAACCAGGAACTTCTTGAAACTTCTTCTTCTAAATGAGACTAGAAAGAGTAGACTGTGTATAAAGACACAAAGCACACAAATTAAACTAGAAAGAGTAGACTGTGTATAAAGACACAAAGCACACAAATTTACTTTTACGGTTTGTAACCGCCTGCCCCCACTCTCCCGGGGGCATGTTTGAGATGGTCTGCAGCTGCACTTCTTACTTGGGCCTCTGTTGCAGATGGATCCCATTTCATAACAGCAGCTACAATAAAAACAAAAAAAACAAACATGTAAAATAAATAAATAAATAAATACAGATGCCACTGTTGAGGCTTAGCTTGCAGGAGACATGTACATGAGTTATAGATGTAAATCAAGTAACATTACATCAAGTCTAATATTAACCAACATTCCATTTCATTCGTAACAGTAATTAAAAAAAAAAAAGAAAAAAGACTGACGGTAAAGATCCCCTCCACTCAAAAATGTGTTTGTCTTATGTTTATGTCCCCTAAAATGTCTGACCTTGACTATACTGACTTGTATCTGTGAAAATATATTTGTCCTTAAAAAGGTTCTCTATACAGGATCGCAGACCAAAATAAATGTGGTCACCAGGGGACAAAGTTTGCGAACACAATAGCAAAAACCTAAAAGACTGTAACAGAGGCATTCGAATTCAACTCTTGTTGATTTAGGCAAAGATTAAATATACAAGCATTTTGTGCTTGGAGTGAATTTTAGACCACGCTTACAGCATTCAATAAATAACTAGAAGGGCACTCTGACAGCGCAGACCTCCACCAAGGCTAAAAATTGCTTGTTCGTGAGTCGGATCCGGATCCACTCCAAAATGTAATGGGTTCTTCCTTGGCCCATGCTACACCCTTCCACCAAGTTTCATGAAAATCGGGCAGGTAGTTTTTCCGTAATCCTGCTAACAAACGGCATCAAAAACATGACCTCCTTGGCAGAGGTGAACATTTAAGACCTTCCCAAACAGAATTTAAGACTGTTTAATACTTTTTAAGGCCTTTTATTAGTAAATGCGAATTTAAGACATTTTAAGACTTTAAGGACCCGCGGCCACCCTGTTAAAATGTGTCTGGAGGGGAACAGACACCTTACCTTTTATTGCCGAGAACAATTTTGTGTCCTCAAACCGCAGCTTCTCTTTCTTCCCCTTCCCCTTCATGTTAAAGAGGGTCATCAGTTGGTTGGTCAAGAGCCTAATCCAAGAGAAATCCAAAAGATATGTAATTATCCTTTGTGCCATATACACGCATAAGTCAGTAGGCATACAGAGAGTTGATGGCTAGGCCTACTTCAAATCATCGACTGAATTCTCTCTCAACCTCAAAATGAAAACAAATTGGTGACACAAGACAACCAAAGCAGAGCTAGCCTACCATGATCAACTGTTCTGCTCCAATGTCCAAAGACCTGTGTGTCTTGTGAAATATCAGGTAAATGCGTAAATAAATACCTGTCCAGCACTTTGTGTGTGCAGTCCTTAATGTCTTTCCCCCCCACTCTTGCCAGCAGAGAAACCTATAAATAAAAGCATTATTTTTACTTAAGACTGCAGCCTTAAGCTGTGAACACATTATGAGCAGTCTGAGCTGTGCTCACAGGGTGCTCACATCAGGTGCAGGGCGAGGTGCAGGGAGGCTTGCCGATACGTTGTCACTATAGAAAATAGGTGTAGCTACATTGGCTTTGCTGTGAACCACATAATAGGAAACTATGCCTGGTAGCACGTCTGACACCTGACATATCTCCAAGCAATACCCCCACCTCCTCCAAAATTGTGATAACATTCCGACGTTGTACTGTACAACTCTGGTAACTCTGAAACACACAGTATTAACTTCTACATCTTTCAGCTCTTTGTATATCACACAAATCTGTAATCTGATTTAACACCTCCTAAAAAAAAATACTCCAGATGATACATATTTGTAGAGTTTTGCAACAAACAATACCATCATAAGGACACAATATCAGTAGCATTTGTTTAGTTTTCATGAAACAAGGAACATTTCAATGACAGTTCAGGTGATTTTGTTACAGCACCTTTGTAAGCACATACTTACCAGAAGTCATGAAGTGGTTCAAGTTTTATGGATAAGGAACTTTACATGCTCCATGCACCACCAATTAAAGTTAATTTCAACTTTGAGCACAGCGACAAGGTGGAAAATCTGAGCAGTACGCAACGCCCACAGTAGCGCTGCCTAGGGATGGGTATCGTTAGGATTTTATCGATACTACTACTCTTATTGATACTCCTTATTGGTTCGGTTCTTTATCGACACTCTTATCGGTTCTGTTTCATTACTAAATAATTGCCTTTTTTAAAAATATATATATTATTTTAAAAAAAGAATTAATTCAGAACAGGATTAGAATTTAATATTTTAAATATAACTTTAAAAAATACAATAAATATTGTTTCTAGAGTAGCAACAGTACAGCAAAGTCAGTGTGTGTGTATGTGTGTGTGCATCTTACCAAGGTATCAAAATTGTGGCTGTCAAGCAGAGAAGCCTCCTTCCTCTGGAACTCTTCTAAGAAATCCATCCTGTTGATCTGAATTGCAGAGTGAGGTCAGTCACTAGCTTTGTAATAACGACTTTCTGGAACTCTGGCAATAAAAAGAAATAAAGAGAAACTTGAATTACTCACCGTAATCCTGGTTCTCTGATAACAGCAAGGCTAGGGCTGGGTACCGAACTTCGATACTTTTATGGCACCGACCGAATTGCTTCGATACCATCGACTATCGAAAAATGCCTTGTCATTTGGTACCAAATTTCGATACCTAAGGAGTAAATCTCATCAGCGTCAGTGAGCCAATAAGCATGCAATCCCAGAAGAATCATTCAGTTACTCAACACTTGATTTAACAGGGAAACCTTAACCCTGTATTTGACAAAGCCTTTGACGTTTCATGTAAGACCAAGATTAACAGGAGATGATCCTAGACTCAATCACAGCACAGTGACATAAATGCCCTGTGTGGCAGTAACACATTGTGGTGTGCGGTGCCAATGCAGCAAGATGAAAACCTGAACTGTGGTATAGGGTGAGTTACCAAACACAATTACAAGGAGAACGCAATGTAATAAATTAGTTTGGGTGTGACACAGAAATATTCTTATACTTGTATACTTACTCGCTTGGGGTATTGGGAATACTGTGGGCTGCACAGGAGTACGTGAAGAAGACCTTGCATGTGAAAGACCTAAGCAAAACAAAACAAAAAAAAGGGTGGTGTAGCCATCAAATGGATTTAGAATGTATGTGCAATGTGCTACATTGAGTGAAACATCAGTCAGTCATGATCAATAGTGCGAGTGATCTGCATGCTGATTTGGTATTCAGTGAACGGCTATATTCACGAATAGTTGACCTGTCCCGGCCAACGGACCTGGATGAACCTAAGCAACTCAAATCAGAAACATCAGTCAGTCATGATCAATAGTGCTAGCGATTTGAATGCTGTTTTGGTATTCTTCAATGAATGGCAATACTCACGACTAGTTGACCTGTCCCGGCCAACAGACCTGGATAAACCTGAGCAACTCAAACCAGAAACATCAGTCAAGTCATGATCAATAGTGCTAGTGTCTGCTTTCTGATATGAGTAAAACAATGAATAGGAATACTGACGGTTGGTTGACTTTTCCATGCCAAGGGATGGTGAACCTGAGCAACTCAAACCAGAAACATCAGTCAGTCATGATCAATAGTGCTAGCGTTTTGAATGCTGTTTTGGTATTCTTCAATGAATGGCAATACTCACGACTAGTTGACCTGTCCCGGCCAACGGACCTGGGTGAACCTGAGCAACTCAAACCAGAAACATCAGTCAGTCATGATTAATAGTGCTAGCGATTTGAATGCTGTAATGGTATTCAGTGAATGGCAATACTCACGACTAGTTGACCTGTCCCGGCCAACAGACCTGGATGAACCTGAGCACCTCAAACCAGAAACATCAGTCAGTCATGATCAATAGTGTGAGTGATCTGCATGCTGATTTGGTATTCAGTGAATGGCAATACTCACGAATAGTTGACCTGTCCCGGCCAACGGACCTGGGTGAACCTGAGCAATCAACACCAGAAACATCAGTCAGTCATGATCAATAGTGCTAGTGATCTGCATGCTGATTTGGTATTCTTCAATGAATGGCAATACTCACGACTAGTTGACCTGTCCCGGCCAATGGTCCTGGGTGAACCTGAGCAATCGACACCAGAAACATCAGTCAGTCATGACCAATAGTGCTAGTGGTCTGCAGAGAATGTTATGTATTGGTTGAAAGCTTTATTTTGGTGAGGAAAATGCGGAAATCAGATGCAGCAGGCAGAAGTAAGTTCCCCCACCTGTCTCGTCTTGGCTCTCGCAGTGTTTGAGTGTGTGAATCAATATAAAACTCTGAAACCTATTTCTAAATGTAGGCTACAATTTCATAGGCTGATACTACCTTTGTGATGCAACTTTGCCAAAAATAATTGGAAGGGTCTTGTTCACAGTGATGGATTACCTTTATCAACTGAATCAGAAGTTGTTTTCTATGCTAGGAGTGAATAAGCTAAAACGGATTTGAAAATATCTTTGCTCGTGGCACATGTAAAAACTGTCACAATGAACAGTAAATGAAAAATGTAAAAAGAAAATTGCAAAAACTCAAATCACACTTGAATCGTCCTAATTACAACAGATCAATATTGCCAACGTTTAAGATGGGGTGAAAAAAAAACTAGAATTACCGCCTTGCGGTTGTATGCCTCCGCAAAATGTGGTAAGTGATAAACAACTCACCATTCTTTGATCTTTTCATTATCTTTGGTGGGACGGGAATGGGGGGTATTTTAGGATTTACATCTAAACAGAGAATGAGGGATATCAAACAATAAAAATTTTACCATACAATTTACTTTATTTCCTACTGAGCACAAGCAAGCTACTCAACTTTTCTATACACCGTCAATGAATGCCACAAGAAACATTTCTGTACCTCCATGTCTCTCTTCATTCTCCGCCTCAGTCGCCTCATCAGACAGGTCAAATCCTTTAAATATTAAAACTTATATTTCAATTGTAACAACATGAATTTGCTTCTTTTAATTATTCCACCAATGAAGAGGACTTACCTGGAACGAAATCATCAAATGTTTTTGTTTTTTTCATCCTCTTACGAGTAACGACCTCATCTTCAGCTTCATAGTTCTCAGCATGGCTGGTTTGATCATATTCATCACAATCACGGACACTTGCTGCAAAGACAGTTACAGTTCATGCATGTCATCACAGCTTCAATATATCACTGTATACACCACATGATTCCTCACATTTGAACAGATTTGTAGTAACAGTTTAACAGTTGTATCAAAGTATAACAGGTTACCTGAGGTGAATTTTCTTTTCACCAATGTAAATGTTTCCCAGTCCTTTGTAGGGGCCACATGATTTTGGAAACAATATTTGACCCTTGTCTTTGGCCACCTTACTGTTTTCCCAGTAATGTCTATCCATACATCAGGGATGGTCCCCTCCATTTCCTTTCCATTTTCCCTCCAAACTGCCCTGGTGTAAAGCATGACCTGCAACGAAAAAGGACAGAAAAAATAAACTATATTGCATAATTCTGATTCAAAGATGATGTTTCTGTGGCACCAATCTTCAAGGTCATTCACTTCAACAAACATGTAATTTAACACTTATGCCTCACTAGGGACATTTTTGTCAGTTTCATCTTTGATTTTTCGATCATTTTGGCTGTGTTAATGCATACGGCATACATTTTGGCAAGGGTGTGTATTTTTATTTTTATTTTTTTGCCAATTTTGGAATTTCAACCTCAGTTCCTATAATAAGTCTATAATAAACTGTGTAACCAAATACCACTCAGCACCTTAAGGACAAAATATAACACACACATATATATACAGTATATATATATGAGTGTGTGTGTGTGTGTGTGCATCTTTCTATGGTTGTACTCGTGTGGCTACATGCAAGTGTATGTGATTGCATGACCATGAGAGCAAGTGGTTCTCATAGCATCTTTTTCCCCATTCGCTCTGATTCATGTGTCTTTGTAGCCTGGGAACCAGACGAATCTGCGAGCTTGTGTTTTATTTGCTCTGGCAGGTACGTCTGGCCACCCTCCTGTTCAAATCGATTTCCTGCCGGCCTGGCCATATATGCTCTCTTCAAAGCCGCCAGACCCCATTGACAAAACCACTACTTTTCGGCTTCAGTTCCGTCGGAAAGGGCTGTCTGTCTGTCTTCTATCTCTCTAGCTGCAAACCCCTGGCATTTAGTATATGGAAAATAATTCATTTTGTGTTTTTTTCATAAAAAACAGTGGCATCATGTAAACAACTGGCATTTACAGGGTTAAAATTCTGAAAATGGATGAATTTTTGTTAGTGATGGTCAGGATTGAAGTTGGTTAAAAGATTTAACTCTGAAAGTAGAAAATATTAATGTGTAATATTTTTATGACATTTTTGTCCTCTAATGACACCAGAGGAACCTTTTTAAAGTGAGGCACAACGGTTAAATGAATCTGAAACATAAACATTACATTAAAGCAAAGATGGAGGGCTTGCCAACCTTCAATATGAATGTTCGATGCCATGCCGCAGAGGAATCAGGACAGAGCCATTGTTGAAAGGTAGGCAGGCCACCTTGCGAATGAGGTCTTTTTCCTTTACTTCTTTTCTTTTGAATACACAACCATTCCTTACGTACACAATGTTCAACAGCTTTGACTGACATGGTGTGTCAAAGAAATCTACAGTGTGGGTCTGTTTTATGACATCGCAAACAACTGTCCCATCTCCTCTCCTCTCCTCTCTTGAACAAAGCCAAACCGATCATCTTCCATCAGGAAGCAACTGTCCCTCTGTTTTGTGGAAAGATACATTTTTGGCCTTGCCTCAGGCTGCACATTGGCATTCCTCTGGGCATGTTCCACTTCAATGATGCGTCTGGACACCTGCACTAATGGGTTTCGGCCAGTCTTGACAAATCTTTTTATCTGCTGCAAGTGGTTCTCATACGGAAAACAACATATATCATTCAAAGAACACCTGAAACGAGAGACATCTTCGTGGATGTGTAATAGGGCATGCACATTGTACACACTGAATGTTTTGCCATACAGTGCAGGGCAGCTAGACACAAAGTGCCTGATCATTTCAGAGGAATAGTCCAGATAGGCAGCTCTTGTTCTGTCATCTGAGTCCAGCATGATGGATACTGCCACTGTCAATGTCAGAAAATGAGCGTACAGCTGTGAGGACACAGTATTTTTCAGTACTATGGGTCCTGTGTACAGAAGAAATTGACGAAACTCGGTGGCTTTCCACCTGTCCAACTCCTCAAGGCCATGGGGCTGCCGCACAAACTCGCTGGGCATCTGGCCTCTCAGCATTTTAAGTTTTTGTGAGATTTCACTTTTCTGTCTCACAGACAGCCTACACAATTTTGGGCCTCTGGTCAGATACACCAACATGCACCTCACAACACCCAAGCAAATGATATGCATATAGTCCAACACAAAGGCACTCACACAAGGAATGCCAGCAGTGATTAAAGGGCTAGCCCCAGTTTGATGGGAAGAATACTCTACGCGACTAAATGCGTCATCTGTGCGCAAAGTGGATGTCAGTTGATTGAACACGACTCTTCTTTCGACATACTGGCCTCTCACTAGGCACCTCTCGCAACTGTCATATGCAGTATGACCTTTAATGCATTTTAAATATGCTCTGGCCGGTGCATCACATACAAATGTGTGGATATTTACTGCATACTTTTTATCGTGATACACCAGGCCATTCTGTTGTAGATTCATGAGCTCCTCCAAAAAGTCTCTGAGGTAATCATCAAGGGGCTCTGGTTTACTTTCTCTACAATATAGTGCCACAATGAAGGGATTGAAATTGTTGAATTTCACGAATATTGGCCAGAACTGGAGCTTACTACTTTTAAAGATGGGTAGCCCATCAATGTTTACATCCAGGCTGACAGTACTATGTTGTTGTCTGAAAGCAGCATCTTGGCACAGTACACGGGAAATGCCCCTCTCCAAGCCATAATACACATATTGTCCATTGCATTTCGACTGACTATCAATGGCTTGAGGAGTGGCTAGTAATGTGCGTGCATCCTTGGGGAGTACATGTCCATGATCCCTAAGAATACCCAACAACTCACTGAAGGACCTATGAGTGGTGTGATGTCTGGTACTCCACTCTCTCAAGTCATCTCCCAGGTTTTTAATTTCTAGATCTGGTTCAGGATTCAAAATTTCCACATCTGAGTCAGACATCCCAATGTCGGTGTCAAAGTCTGAACCATCGGTCGACACACTGGTGTTGGGGTCATCAACATTGCATCCACCATCATCGTCGTTGGTTGTCAAAGTCTGGTCACTGTCGTCGTTGGTTGTCACTGGGTTGTCATCACTTTCAGACAGGAGGAGCTCATTAATGTCTGCTTTCCTCTTTCTCCACATTCATAAGTAAGCCATCTGTAACCAAAACCAATTTTTATTTGCAAAACTATGGAATGCCTTTTTAGTCAATATTAAATAAATATGGCTGTGAAATAAATAAATATGGCTATGAAATAAATAAATGAGGCAGCAATAATAATTATTTCTATCTATCTCATATATATATATATAAACATCAAACAAAAAGTTTGGAAATTTGCGTTTGGTAGATTATTTCTCTGTAACAATGGACAATTGGAAAGCCTGTTTATTTCCCTTTTAAATGGTGCCTCATTTGTAAGGAACATGCATTTGTGGGATGAGCAGCACAGCTGAGTATATGGGTTGCGCTCATGTAAAATTTGCCAAATTTTCTCTGCTAATGCCAAACAGCTTATTCTGCTGTTGCTATTGACTCTTGTTTGGTGTTGTTTGGTGGATTGGATGATTGAAGTCTATCAGTAACAAGGAAGAAACAAGACATATTGGCAATTTTACAATTTATTCATTTAACAAACAGTCAGGAGCCTCAGTAGCGTGTGGAAGAACCATACACAGCCACAACAGCCTGGCACCTCCTCCTCATGCTGGTCACCAGCCTGGTCACACACTGCTGTGGGATGGCATTCCACTCCTCAATCAGGATTTGTCGCAAGTCAGCCAACGTGGTTGTGTCGGTCACTCTAGCACGAACAGCACGCCCAAGCTGATCCCATAAGTGTTCAATTGGGTTGAGGTCAGGACTGTTGGCAGGCCATTCCATTCTCTCTACTCCCAAATTCTGGAGGTAGTCTCTGATAAACCCTGCTCTGTGGGGGCGAGCGTTGTCATCTTGGAGGATGGAGTTCGGTCCCAGACTGTGGAGATATGGGATTGCCACTGGTTGCAGAATCTCATCTCGATATCTCTCTGCATTGAGATTGCCTCCAATGAAGCCTTGTTTTTCCAGTGATGGAGATGCCGCCCCACACCATCACACTGCCTCCACCAAAAGGTGTTACTCTATCGGTGCAGCAATCAGCATAGCGTTCTCCCCGTCTTCTCCACACTTTGACCCTACGATCCAACTTCCGTAGGCAGAATCTGGACTCATCGCTGAACATAACGTTCCTCCACATGTTCAGGTTCCAGTGCAGGTGTTGCACCTGACGGTGAAAGGCAGTCATGGCAGGTCTCCTGGCAGCCCCATGAGCCCGGAGATCGGCTGCGTGCAGTCTGTTCCGGATTGTCTGGGCCGAGAGCCGTGTGCCATATCGTCCTGCAAACCTTGACTGCAAATCTGTAGAAGACAGCCTACGGTTCCTATGTGCTGAAAGGGTGAGGAACCGGTCTTCTTGGGGTGTCGTCTTCTTGGGACGCCCACTTCGCGGTCTGTCTCTGACATCCCCCGTTTCATGGAACTTGGCCTTCAGTTTGGAGATGGTACTATGGCTCACTCCAAATAATGCCGCAACTTGCTTTTGTGGAACACCAGCTTGAAGTTGCCCTATCGCACAGGCCTTATCGAGATCAGACAAACGTGGCATGCCGATTCTTGGAGCAGACACCAATTGACCACTGTAGCAGGGCCCATGCTCACAGGTGCTGCCAATCAGATGCCAATCAGGTACCTGATTGTCAGCACCTGGGGGTACCGGAAGCTCAAAACAAGAGTCAATAGCAACAGCAGAATAAGCTGTTTGGCATTGGCAGAGAAGATTTGGCAAATTTTTCATGAGCGCAATCCACATACTCAGCTGTGCTGCTCATCCCACAAATGCATGTTCCTTACAAATGGGGCACCATTTAAAAGGGAAATAAACAGGCTTTCCAACGGTATAAAATGTATTGTCAAGAAGCATTGTTACAACAGAGAAATAATCTACCAAACACAAATTTCCGAACTTTTTGTTCGATGTTTATATATATATATATATATGTAGAGAGAGAGAGAGAGAGAGAGAGAGAGAGAGAGAGAGAGAGAGAGAGAGAAATAAATGAGTCAATATAGTTCTAATGATATGGGGGTTGTTTTTTGTTTTTTTTAAAGGACGTTTTTCAAAAGGACTACTTTTATTTATTTCAGGGGACTTTTATTTCTTATATAAATAAATGTGTAACTATGAAATAAAAGTCCCCTGAAATAAATAAAAGTAGTCCTTTTGAAAAATGTCTTTTTAAATAAAAACCTATTTATTTTACTCAAAGTCAATAGTCAAACTATATTGACTCATTTATATTTTTATATTTACATTTATTTATATATTTATTGCCTCATTTGTTTATTTCAGGATTTATTTCATAGCCATATTTATTTATTTATTTAATATTGACTAAAATGGCATTCCATACTAAATGAGATCCAGTAAGTCATTTACTCACTCAAAAATCCAACACCAAGAGCCACATGTAACATATTAGAAACCAAAGCAAATTAACTTGATTTTCTGCCTTTTCTACCAGTGTTCTCCAATTGACTATGGCCGTAAATACAGGAGCAACAATCACATTAATAATTACTATTGTAACTAAATGATCCTACCAGAAATTCCAACAATATAGGAGTCAATAGGAGCATACTCCTGAATGGAACATCATATCCCAAATCTGCCTTCACTAACTTTCCAATTTATCACAACAGATGTTGTCTAGCTGGCAAGTAATCACTTCAGAATTTTACACATAGTACAAAAATTACAACTCTCACCAGAGCAATTGGATAATATTTTACTATCACATATTCTGATTTTTAGAAGCATATGTGAGCAATATGCTTGCACTTTTGAAAACAATGCCATTCATCATTTCATTCACAAGGGTAGATTTTACCCTCTGCCATCTTTTGCGTCTTTACAACTTGGCTTCACTGTTAAGACCAGTGAGATGGCGTCCTCAGTGAGGCTCCATCTCAACATGTCTACACTAGTCACCTTGCGCCAAAGGCACAGTGTGTCCTTGTTAGCAAGAACACAACTTTGTCCACCTGCACCCCATTGTGGGCATGGCCTATAGATTGTAAAGTAAGATATGTTGCTGCTAGAGAATTTTGGTCTTATTTTTAAACACAGGATGGTGTAACAGAAAAGAAACCGTGGGATTGAACTGTCACTTGTAAAGGAGTTTGCAGACTTCCTGATAATCTAATTTCTCTCAGCTCTGCAGATGGATGGACTGCTCTGTATTTTACTGGGTTGCACCAGAAGAAAGGAGAGAACATGAAGCGGCACTAGTGCTGTCTCTGAATGAATGACTGGTAATCTCTTCGCTCTTAATAGCTATTTTCATTTTGTCTCCACTCCTATGGCCTGTAAATGGCATTTGAAATAGGCATGAGCAGCCTTTTTGCTGTGTTGTCAATGCAGAAAAAGCTAAACTTACAACATGTCTTTTTTGGAATGTAGCCAAAAAACTATTTACGAACAAAATCAAAACTATAGTGGAAATTACTCTTCAATACTTAATCTTTCAATATGTGTTGTCATTTTGTCTGTATCTCTATCCTATGGTGTGCTGTTGGCATTTGAAATTGGCCAAAATTTCTGGTCTAGCCAGCTGGTTGAAAGTGCAGATGTTTTTATGAAGATTTATGAAGACCAACTGACTGAAAGAAAAACAGTTTGCAGGTTCAATACTAATGTTCTAAGGATAGCAAATGAGTCAATTTCAGGATTTACAATTAAACAATATCTTTAATTGATTTTCAAATGTTAATCACATTTAGGCTAGGCATTGTAAAAACACATTTTTCCTTTTTGCCAGAAATGAGACATTCTGCATTGTTCCCTCCCTGTCAGATAGGCATGCTTCTATCATGCGTGGGCATGAACTGTAGTTCTTTCGTGTTTTAGTCATCTCAAACTAAAACTCATCTGAAAAGTAAAGATTAAAAAATTATTGCTAATGTTAGGATAGAATATAGGCCTATCCTGAATGAATTGACCTATGCAATATCACTGATATGGGCAGAGGTGGAAAGAGTACTGACAAATCCTACTCAAGTACAAGTATTGTTACTTTAGTGAAAATTAACTCAAGTAAAAGTTAAATTACTAGTCCAGGAAATTACTCAAGTAAGAGTAAAAAAGTAGCCTATTTAAAAGTACTTGCATTATTTTTAAGTTTTATATTTTAATTATTTACTGTAATAGTTACATTTCACACATCCAGCACGTTACCAGTGTTACCTAAGCTGTCCCAATGCAATGTCATTAACCAGGAAGAGAAAAATAGTATTCAGAAAAACACTTTTAATACAATTTTCTCAAGACAAATCTGTATGTAAAATACATTAAAAAAAATACATACTATTTACAAAAAAATCAAATATGCTGATATTGGAAAGGACGCGATTCTCTCCTTTGCCAGACGAGCTAGAGCTGCTAGCAGCAGCAATATCAGAATCAGATACATCCATTTTGCTATGGCTATGTCAGCAGTATCAAATGAAACTGAGATTTCTGAACTAATGTGATGATGGGGATCATTACAATTGGCCACTGCACTAACGAGCCACCAGTTTGGGCGCCCTAAATGTGGAAGTGATTCTGGACCTGTTAGCGAGCAGTCCCAATGTTACCGTGCTGTTTTCATAGTGCGGTGTGCAAAACAAAAATCTGAATTTACTCAGTAACAGAATGTACATTTAAAAGTAGCGAAGTAGAATATCTATTATTTAAATTACTCGAGTAAGAGTAAAAGTACAGCATTTTAAAAATACTTTAAAAAGTACAAATCCTCAAAAAAACTACTCAAGTACAGTAACGAGAGTACTTGTACTTCGTTACTTTACACCTCTGGATATGGGTATTAATTATCTGTATTATGGAGCTGATTCATCAGGTGAGGTCAAAATTAGGGAGGAAAATGGTTCAAAGGCCAAAAAGGAGAAGATCCCCATTGAAACACAGTCAAGTGGGCTTAATGGGAGCAGGTGGGCTTAAAGAGAACATCAGTGAATTTATGGTTAAAAGACAGAATATTTTATTCTACACACATGACATTACAAAAACAACTATATTAAATAAATCTATTTATGGTGCACTAACATGTTGATGAAAAATGTCGATCAATGTTTCCCAAAGCCCAAGATGACGTCCTAAAATATTTGTTTTGTCCACAACCCAAAGATATTCAGTTTACTGTCATATGAGTAAATAAACCGGAAAATATTCACATTTAAGAAACTGGAATCAGAGAATTTAGACTTTTTTTTTCTTAAAAAAATTACTGAAACGGATTATCAAAATAGTTGGCGATTAATTTAATAGTTAACAACTAATCGATTAATCGATTAATTGTTGCAGCTCTAATAAACTGCATACAAAGATGTAAACTATACATGCTTATCATGCTTTATGTCATTGCAATGAACCATACTATGCAGCTACTGTATTGATGCAGCATGTGGTCTGTTTGCTATCATGCTAAAACTCATATTTTAATTTCAAAAGAAACAATATTTCTAATTCAAGTAATATTTCAACATATGTGTTATTCAAAACACTAATCACTTAAATTTTGATAACAAATGAGTACTTAACAAAACCAGAAGTAGAAATATGCAAAAAAAAAAGATATCTTCTGGGGGTACCAAAATCACCAAAGTGTTTTTGCAACTTCTTCTGGGATCAGCAGGCACGTCACACGTGTGCTTTGATAACTCAATATCGACAAATCTGATTGGCTTACAGTAAAAAGTGTAATTTATGTAACAAGCAGCTTCATTAGAAGAAACATCACACAGCAAAAAATTATGTTTTGTTTTTTTTTTACCCAGAAGTTGCAAGTGGGCTTATATGAAACGTGGGTTTAATAGGGACGTTTACCCTAATGGTTTTAATGGTAAATGCTATTCATGCTATATAGCCTAGATATTTTCTCATATTTAAAGAAAAGGATAACACTTCCATGCACTGAATATGGAATGACTCTTCTGCTAAGCTGAATGATAAACAAAAATGTCAAGAACACTTGTCTTAATTGTCAACTCACCTTGGTTAGCAAGTCTTCTTAATTGTCTGTTGGGGAACAATAGGATAAAATCAGCCAGTGTATTAAGATGCCACCCATACTAGGGGTGTAACGGTACACAAAATTCACAGCTCGGTATGTACCTCGGTTTTGGTGTCACGGTTCGGTAAGTTTTCAGTACAGCAGGGAAAACAAAAAAAAGTAGAAAACGTATTTTGAAAAGTGTAAACCAGGGGGGGTATTCAATTCCAGTCCTCGAGGTCCAGAGCCCTGCAGGCTTTTGTTCCTCCCTGGTAGTTAATGAGCCACACCTGTCCAGTATCTACCTGAGACATGGGCTGTGTTTCATTAGTCGTTCAGCACGCCCTCGTTGACTTCCCCTCTGCACTTGCCCTCGGGGGAATCCCTGTGTCGTTCCATTTGTCTGAAAAACTGAAGTGAACTCGGTGAGATTGACCCTCAGAGGGCTGAGGGAGCGAGTCAACAACGATGGTCACTCCAGAGGTGTACTCCATTTGGTGCATCCTTATTGGATAGTTTGGGCTGAAAGTGAACAAGGGCAGGGAGGAACAAAAACCTGCAGGGCCCTTGAGGACCGGAACTGAATACCCCAGGAGTATTGCATAGTTGAATTATTGCACAAAATTATTGTAATGTTAAGTCAGTAGTGCACAGTTGAAAATATAAATTGTAAATAAATTATGGGGTTATAGCTGCTGACAGGGGTGAAATAAGTCCAAGGCCAGTCTATTGAGTGTCTGACACTCTGAGGGAGGAGTTGAAAAGTTTGATGGCCACAGGCAGGAATGACTTCCTGTGATGCTCTGAGTCTTGCGCTGAATGTACTCCAGCACATCATGGAGTGGGTGGGAGACATTGTACAAGATGACACGTAACTTGAACAGCATCCTCCTCTCTGACACCACCACCAGAGAGTCCAGCTCCACCCCCACAACGTCACTGGCCTCAGCATAGTCCGGCAGATGTTGGAGGACCTCAGCCTCCTCAGGAAGTAGAGACGGCTCTGGCCCTTCTTGTAGACGGCTTAGCCCAGTCCAGTTTATTGTCAATGTACACTCCCAGGTACTTGTAGTCCTCAAAAGTGATAATTCACCTTGATCATGAACAACAATCTGTGAATCTGGGTCACATGACTTGAGACTTGGGTTCTGGTGACTTGGGACTTGACTTTGATGACTTGTCTCGACAATCTTGTGTTTGACTTGGATTGACAGTGATAAGATTTGCCACCAAATGACTGAATTTAAATTCAATTTAAAATTTAATTCAAAAAAGTTTTCTGAATTTGCATGGAATGATTGAATTTATTGAAGTTGAAACTGATTATAGAAATCAAATTCATGATGCTCTTACCAGTTGTTATCCTATTAAAATAATATTGCTTAGAAATAGATATTTAGTTTTCTTTAAGATATTACATTGATACTGGACTCTTGATTAGTTCTGACTTGGTGTTAGACTTGACATAATGACATGGACTTGACTTGGACTTGATTTGGCTACATTTAGACTTGGTGAGACAGACTGACTGTTATAGGGGTTATGCCCAATTGAGGATTAGGATTACTCATTTCTGGTCCAGTTTCGCTATACTGAAAGCTTGTTAATTGTACCAGCTATATAGCGGATATGGCATTGTTTTATTCACGGTGTCTTCAGGAACTGCCAAAGATGAGCATTTCCGATGTACATCGTATATGCAGGTTGACCTCCAAATGCCACAACCTGGATAAAGGGTTTAAACTATACGCTTCTTCATACATCGAATAGGCTGACTCTGGTCTCTCTACCTCTGGTTGGGCATATGCCCAACCATATGCCCAACCTGGCATCTTTTCTTTGGTCTTTTTTCAATGTAATTTATCAACTAATTCTGGTCGTTAGTGGACGTCAAGATTATGGACTGGTCGAACGTCTTTTCTCAACTAATTCTGTTTGTCAGTGGACATCGAGGTTGGCCTGGCAGAACGTATTTTCTCAGTGTCACTTATCAACTGATTCTGGTTGTCAGTGGACGTCCAGATTATAGCCTGTCGGAACGTCTATTTTCAAATAACTCTGCTTGTCAATGGACGTTCAGATTTGGCCAGGTCGAACGTCTTTTCTCAACGTTATCTACCAACTGATTCTGATTGTCAGTGGACGTCCAGATTGTGGCCAATCGGGATGTCTATTCTCAACTAACTCTGTTTGTCAATGGACGTTCAGATATTGGCCAGGTTGAACGTCTTTTTTATCAACTAATTCTGGTTCTCACTGGATGTCCAGAATTTGGCCAGGCAGAATGTCTTTTTTATCAACTAATTCTGGTTGTCAATGGACGTCCAGATTATGGCCTGGACGGACGGACGTGATATCAACCTGTTTTGTACGTCCAAAGACGTTGCTTGCTCAGTGGGTACTGGCTTATTGAATTGGACAAGGTGGGTGATCTTCAAACCATAAACTGTTACCTAACTGTCTGTGGCAATGTAATGTTTTTTCCTTACAGAAATCCAAGATGGTGGATGGTGTGGAGATCCCTGTCCATATCATTGGAGACGCTGCCTACCCAATGAAGCAATGGTTGATGAAAGGATTCACCCTGCATCATCAACTTTCACAAGAACAAGCCCGCTTCACCCACACCCTAAACTCAGCCAGGATGGCCATTGAGAATGCCTTTGGGCGACTGAAAGGACGTTGGAGATGCCTAATGAAGAGGAACGACATTGACCTTACTCTAATGCCCAATGTTGTCGCCGCCTGTTGCATTTTGCATAATGTATGTGAAATACAGAAAGACACTTTTTTGCCAGAGTGGAACACTGAGGTGGATCAACCGGAGGGTCTGGGTCAACCACATGCTGTGGTGTATGAGGGAGAGAGACCTAACACTGCCCAACTCATCCGCAACACTATTACAAACAACCTAACAGCAATGTTATCAGAGTGAAAAGTGTTGATGCTGTAACAGAGTGCCTTTGTGTCATGATTGTTACTGTTATGCTGTGTTTATTCATAACAAAGTAAAGCAAGTATAACATGCAAAATAAAAACGATCAAGTTCACCACAAAACAGTGTGCAAGTATTTTTCCCATAAAATGAAGGCCTCAGCCTTAAAGTGTCCAACAGTAGAAAAATTACAAATAATAACAAAAACAGTGCGCAAGTAGAAAAAAAATGTAACAAGTACTATTCAAGTACTAAATTGCAACACAAACTGACATTTGACACAATCCTGTCAGTGTGAAAAGGCCTTATACAGTTATACTATAACTGCCTGTAGGTAGTGTGGTCATCAGGTTTCGTTGGCGTGCTTGAATGAGATGGTTGAGACTGGTAGAAAGAGTTTTGCTCATACTGGCTGTGTTCATAGTGGTACATGGCACGTGGTGGTCGCTGTGGAGTCTGTGGTGCAGGGCCTGGGAGCCTGGAAAGCAGCAGCTCAAAGAGCGACCTCTGATTCTCCCAATCTTCCCTGCTTATCCTCTCCTGCCTCTCCCAGAGACTCCTCTCATGCTCCATGAACGCCTGCATGCGTGCGTCGTCGCGTGCCGCTGCAGCTCTGTCCATCTCCTTCAGTTCTGCCATGGCGGTAGCTATTGCAGCAGAAGCGTGTTCCATCCTCGTCCTCTTCCGTTTTCTGGCCGGAACACTGTAGCCTAATAATAATGATAATAATAATAAATCAGTGGGACGACTCACAACAACAAACTGTAGCAGGCAAGTTGCCTTTGTGTATACCAGGGGTCTCAAACTCATATCAACATGGACTGAGTGTATGCATGCTTTTGTTTAAACCATTCCATACAGCAGCTGATCTCACTCCCTCTTCAACAAAGAAAGACTTACCGCTTGATTGTAAAGGCTGTGTCCTGGTGGTCTCCTGTCCACCTTCCTCGGCTGGTCCAGCCTTCATCTGCTTCCAGACCCTGCGTAGCCTCTGCTGTTGCTTCGCCTTTGGTGTCCCGTTCTGTTTCGCAATCTTCCTCCACAGCCGAAGAACACGAAGACGACGAGAACACCGCTGAAGAACTAGGCGCTAAAGAGCTAAAGAGGCTAACAGGGTTGGCTAGTGCAGAGTTGCCAAAAAAACGTTGGCAACGCTCGTAGTATGGCCAATCCACACGGCCCATTCCACTTCTGTTCTTCTGGTCGTTAATGGCAAGATATTTTTTCTTCAGCGCCTTTAACTTGTTAATAACTTGCCTTGGGCTGCGAGCGATGCCTCTTTCACTCAGCATTTTCGATATATTGTTGTATATCACAATGTCTCTCAGTCCCAGTAACTTGTCTCCTTATTTCCTCTTCCCCTCAAATCAGGAGAAACTCTCTCACCTTGCCGTCTTGCCAGTGTTGCATCTTGCACGATACGAAGAACAAAATCACCGTTGCACGTTGTTCCCAAACAATAAATACTGTTCCTTCCTGGCTGTTTACGCGCCAACATCCGGAACTTCAACCACGTCATAGCATCGCGCCGGAAAAGGGGCGGAAATTAGCATGTGCACCCGGGTGTCATGTTCACATCAATGCCAATCGGAGGTGGAGCCAACAAATACCCGTGACTACTGCAGGGTCGTTTGACCCGGGAGTGAATGCCGCTTGGACCCTTTCAGACTGAAGACAAAAGCCGGATGTTAGCGGGTGTTAGTGGGTTTTTTGACCAGTGTGAAAGGGGCTTTAGCAATCTTCTCTGTATCGTTCCAATTTGCTGAAAAAAATGGAACAATACAAACAAATTGGAACGATACAGGGAAGATTAGATTTATGGGTTAGCCTATTGCCAAGCTGCTCTGTATTAGCAAACTTCTCTGTATCATTCCAATTTAATAAAAAAAAATGGAACGATTAAAGAAAATTGGAACGATACAGGGAAAATTTGATTTATGGGTTAGCCCGTTACCAATCTGCTCTGTATCGTTCCAACTTGATGAAACAATTGGAATGATACAGGGAAGATTAGATTTATGAGTTAGCCCATTACCAATCTTCTCTGTATCGTTCCAATGTGATGAAAAGAATTGAAAGATTAAAAAAAATTTAATCGACACAGGGAAGATTTACTAAAGAAACTTACCCCTTCTGTAAGATCTTCTAACGAAAGAAGAAGCTCTGGAGCTGGAGCTGGAGGAAGAAGAATTTTCACCCGGCTGAGCAGCCAGCTGAGCGGCCGATGGAACGGTTTGCGGTGCTTCGGAATTTACTGGCGGCGGTTCTGAAATCTGTGGATCCTCAATGGCGAGAGGTCCCAGGGTGTCAGACACGCTTCCAGAAAAGCCAGAGGTTCTATCGCGTGATAAAATATATGATTAAGGGGCGCCCTGGTGGCTCACCGAGTAGGGCGCGTACCATTTGGCTCAGGCCTTCCCGCAGCGACCCGGGTTCGAATCCGACCCGTGGTCCTTTGCTGCATGTCCTCCCCTCGCTCTCTCTCCCATACCTTCCTGTCTCGCTCTCACTATATCTCTCAAATAAAAGCATAAAATGCCAAAAATAAATCTTTAAAAAAAAAAATATATATATAATTAATAGATGAATATACTATAATAATAACAGGATAATAATAATAAGATAATACTCACCATAATTGCCTTGAGAAAGTTGAGAGAATCCAGGAAACCCCGAGATAAAGGAATTTCTATCTGAAATAAGGATAATAATAATATATATTAATGATAAGACTTGAGAATTTAAAATAAGAGTACTTTTTGTAAAAATAATAATAATAATTAAATAATAACCTACCCTCTATACAGGTTTGTTGTTGATGTCGGAGATCCACCGCGTGTTCCAGGAACTGTAAGAAGAAAAACAAAAACTCAATATTTAAAAATAAAAAATAAAAAATAAAAAAATATATAAAAATAACTTTAACTAAAAGCAATATCTAAATAAGAATGTACCAGGAGCCATGGTTTTGTCTGTCTGTCTGTCTGTCTGTGTCTGTCTTCTTCTTACTACCGGCTCACACAATTTGAATTTATAGGCAAAAGTTCCCGCCAAAAGTTAACCGAAAGCCTGAGAATAAAAAAGAAAAATGATCTAACCTTTTTCTTTAGTCTTCTTTAGTCTTAGTTGTTCTAAATAATGTTTTGTCTTTCGTCCATATTGCGACTATTCAGCATACTGGACCCGTGCGATGATATTATATAGATCCGCCGATTTAAAGTTCTGGGAAAGCAAAGCTTTTCTTTCTTTAGTTTCTCACTCATCAGTTATCGATCAACTAAGCTAAATGCAATCAGCAGGACACATTCCAATGACATCATATCACATCTGGGGAGAAAGAGACAATGGGGGAGAAAGAGATGGTGGGGGGGGGAGAGACGGCGGGGGGTAAAGGAGGACTGACATTCCAATGACATCATGTCACATCTGGGGAGGGGGGTTCCCACGGTGGAGGGGGCGTGTCCCCTGACCTTTGACCTAGACCTGTAACATTAATATTCTGATGAAAGCTGTTCTTTATATCTCTCTTCCCTGTATCATTCCAATTTTTTGGTCAAATTGGAACAATACAGAGAAGATTACTAATGGGCTAACCCATAAAACAAATCCTCTGTGTATCATTCAAATTATTTAGTCAAATTGGAACGATACAGAGAAGATTGCTAATGGGCTAACCCATAAAACTAATCTTCCCTGTATCGTTCCAATTTTTTGGTCAAACTGGAACGATACAGAGAAGATTGCTAATCTTCCCTGTATCGTTCCAATTTTTTCATCAAATTGGAACGATACAGAGAAGATCGCTAATGGGCTAACCCATAAAACTAATCTTCCCTGTATCGTTCCAATTTTTCCATCAAATTGGAATGGTGTATCGTTCCATTTATTTCAGCAAATTGGAACGATCCAGAAAAGATTGCTGATCGGCCAAACCAAAAAGTCAGGGAAAGTGACCCAAATGGCAGTCCGAATGAATGGGCCGATATGGGGACACGGCAGAAAGTGACCGCGGTGGCAATGTGGTGGACATTTGTAGGACCTTCCATTGTAACTTAGGGATCCTTTTTGCCATATGGGGGGCGACCGTGCCGGATTGTCAATTCCAACGGGAGGCGCCTTCGTGCTGCTTGACGGATGGGAAACTTTTTGCCATTTTGGTTTCTCTAATGCCAAATGGGTGGCTCTGCGTCCGGATGGCGGCCCTCGCTCTGAGCGCGGCCAAATCGGAATCATTTTGCCAATTGGGTTTCTTTGATGCCAAATGCCTTTCGTCCAGATGCGGCGCATTGCTTAAACTTAGCGCAGATGGATTGTTTTTGGGGGTCCAGATATGCTACATTGCTAGAGTACTCGTTTCCTCTGAAAATGGCCCACACGGCTCGAAAGTTGCGCCAAACACCATGTCTCGGAACATAGATTTGACATATAAAGCATGGGCTCTGTAGACCCTTTGCAGTCCTATATCCTTTCGGGGATGTCCCTCTGGGTTGGAACCAGAACAGGCATGTAGAGCAGCATCTGTTATGCGACATATTTCAATTTCATGTCAATATTCCAATAGGAAGTCTATTTTTGGGGCCTGTCCATTCGGGAACCCTGAGGTCCCCATATAAAGGGTTTCCAAATGGACATGTTTCCCTAAATCTACTTGTCCATTTGGAAACCCTTTATATGAGGACCTGGGGGTTCCCATTTGGAATGCAAAAAGTGTCCCAAATGTACGTATCAAAAAAATTCCCAAATGTCAGCCGTCCGCATGGGACACTTTCTGACATTTGACGACTCTGTGTTTCCCAGCGGTTGTCGAAAAGAAGCTTTCTGGCCAGGCCAAGCTGCCACAAAGACTCCCCTCCCCCACCCCGGGCAAATGTCAAAAAGTGTCCCAAATGCACCTGTCTATTCGGGAAACCTGAGGTCCCCATATAAAGTGTTTCCAAATGGACAAGTGCGTTTAGGGAAATGTACATTTGGGACACTTATTGGCATTTGGGTCTCACCGGTTTGGGTCCATTTGGGTCTCAGTTGGAATGATACAGAGAAGATTGCTAATGGGCTAACCCATGAAGTAAATCCGTAAATTGATGTAAACCTAGGTGTGACATTTTTAATCATTTGATCATGGGTGAAAACAATACAGAATTAGACCTTAGACAGTTAAGGGCTTTATCAGAATCTTTATCCGAATCTTTTAGAATTAATCAGCTTGATGAGCATGACCCATTACAAGAACTGCCTGCCCTGTTACTCGATGCAATAGGTGTACTAAATCAGGAAGGAGTAGATGCTGATCTTTTAGACCCGTTTAGACCACACAACAACGCTATCGCTAGCCTCAATGCACCACTCACAAACCGTTGCAGAAACAGAAACAGATTGTTTGAGTGAAATAAACAACGCTCTCTCAGAATACTGGCTACAGCAAGGGGGTGAAAATGTAAACGAAGTAAACGATGTAAACAACTCGCAACAACAGACGCCTGAGCACACAGAGCCTCGTACAGAGTCCCATACAGAGCCTACCGCAGAGCTTCGTACAGAACCGAGAGTGGTAACGCGCACTACATTTAATTACGTAGAAATAAGAGAGCTTCCGACTTTTCCTCGCTCCGAGGGTGATGCCGAGGTAGATTTCGTTGCATTCTATAATAATGTCGCGGGCCAAATAAACAACATGACGGAAAGAGCGTTTTCACACGCGGAGATGTGATCCAGATGGAGTTGAGAGGTCAAAGGTTACAAAATAGCGTATCCCGCATTTTAACCGTCGGCGATGAAACCGATAGAAATGGTTTTCAGAACCTTTTGGATCGACTCGTACAATCAAACCAGTCCGTAGCAACGGACGATACTCTAGAATTAGTCGTCCAAGTAATCCACAATCCACGAGGAGGCGGTAAAAGAAGAATGTTGGAAAAAACATTGGAGTGTGAAATCCTTAAAAAGAAGGTTCGCTTTCTGTACGTGGTAGAAAACCCTGATAATCAATTGTGTTTTGCCACCAATTTGGCTCATCTTCTGCGTCCCAGTCTCTGTGACAGGGAAGCCGCTATACTCGGTGCTCAAATTCAGCATAAGGCGGGGTTGACTGCACATACGGCTGTGACTTTTAACGACATCTGTAAATTTGAACAAATTCTGAACCGTAAAATTGTAGTGTTTTACAGAACCGATGATTCAAAAGCACTCTCTAAATACCAGACGTCTTTCCAAAAGCCGACTAATAGGTCTACACTGTTTTTATTTCTCTTTTATTATTAAAAATCTCAGCGCCTTTAGTTACGTGTGTGAGCATTGTTACGCGGGATACAACAATGTTTTGAATCACAGCTGTGACAAATACTGTAAAGTTTGCTTAGACTCTGATTGTACACAGCATGAGTTGAAACTTACTGCGTGTAACGAATGCAACAGCACGTGTCGTTCCCTTTTCTGTTTGGAAGCGCACAAAAAGCCTAAATGGCGGCCAAAAGCCCAAGTATACGCCAAAAAAATGCATAAAAAATGTAAAAAATGCCATCTGCTATACCACGTGGCTCTGACTAAGGACGCCGAACCGCACGAGTGTCCGGTGCCGGGGTGTTAAATCTGCGGAGAACAACGGTCGCCTGAGTCTGACCCCGACGAGAGGCACGAGTGTTATATAGTGTCTGCGCCCCGAGGAAGATTATAACCAGAACTTGATATTTTACGACTTTGAAACGTTTCCGGACGAAAACGGTGTTCACGTCCCATTTTTAGTGACTACAAAAACATTGGAGGGAGAGGAGTGGTACTCTAGCGGGCTCTAATGTGCCAAAGACTTTGTTCTGCATTTCAGAAGTCCCAGATATGCAAAATCGCTGTTTATAGCACACAATTCTAAAGGATTTGACAGCTATCTCGTTCTTAACGCCATGGTTGAGTTGGGTGTACATCCCAACTTAATCATGCAAGGTAGCAAAGTCATTTGTTTCAAAGATAGCGACTACAGACAAAAATACATAGACTCGCTGTCGTTTCTATTCATGTCACTAGCCGCTATGCCAAAGGCCTTAGGCTTTAGCAATAAGGTCAAAGGGTTTTTCCCTCACCGCTTTAGTTCAATTTAAATTACGTGGGCCCCTACCCCCCTCGTGAGCTTTACGGAGTAGACCAAATGACTGAAAAACAAAAACAGGAATTTGATGCCTGGTACGATACCACGGCTCTTCATGGGACTTTTGATTTTCAGAAGGAAGCTAAATTTTACTGCGAAAATTACACAGACATCCTCAAGCAGGCTTGCATGATATTTAGGGAAGAGTACATTAAAGAGACAAAAGTGGACCCCTTCAGCTGCGTCACAATCGCCTCAGCATGCATGAAAGTTTTTGTCACCAATTTCTTACAACCTCATACCATCGCCATACCCTCACCCTACGACGACTACAGACAACAATTTAAAACATATTCAAGCGCCGGCATCCAGTGGTTAGAGTGGGTCATGTCCACAGAGAACATTTTTATTCCATACGCGCTGAATATTGGAGAAAAACAACTAGGAAAGTTTTTTTTAGACGGATACGCTGAAATTAACGGTGAAAAATGGGTCTGGGAGTTTCTGGGATGTTTTTACCACGGCTGTCCCACCTGTTTTCCATCTCATGACATCAGGGTTGCCAGGTCCGCGGTTCTCCCGCGGAATTGGGCTACTTTTTAAGTGTTTCCGCGGGTAAACATTTTTGTCCGCGGGTTGGGCTTGGGCAGACCTATTGCATACAGATTATGAATAATGCTTATGAACATTTTGAATGACAAATGTTTATACCCAAATACTGTCAAACTGACTCCAGGCCAGATCAGCATTATAGTCTACCCATATATGTCACATGCCCCACAGATACACAAATAATATGCCAATGCTGTGTGACGCCACCGCAGCACATAACCAGCTAGCGCTGCAGCCAAGAAGAAAATGACGCCCGGTAAGTGGTAAGCCTTGGTGGTAAGTAAGCCTTTAATGTTTATGGTGTTATTTTATTGATATTACAGTACATTTTGCAATTATAGCAATGCTGTTGGACTTTAAAAGGAACATATATGGATTTTTATGGGCATATTTTGAGTTCTGGTATTGGGCTGGTTTTTGGGCTGGTTTTATGCCCGGTTGGGCGGGTTTTGGGCTGGTTTTGAGTTGCTGTTTGGCTACTTTTGTCTCACAGACCTGGCAACCCTGCATGACATTAGCCCTCTGACACATACTAGCTACGAACATTTGCACGAGGCCTGCCAGGATAAATTACAAACGCTACAATCCGTGCACGGTGTAAAAGTGGTAGTGATGAGAGACATGTCTGGACAGAGATTAAAAAATCAGATCGGGGATTGCAGGATTTTCTAAAACAATACGACGCTCCTCAGCCTCTCTCACCCCGAGACGCTTTGTACGGAGGTCGGATGTGCGCCGTACAGCTCAGGTACACAGCCGCTTCTGATTAAACTGTACAGTACGTAGACATGACTTCCCTCTACCCCTATGTAAACTGTAAGTATCCTTACCCTCTAGGACACCCCGAAATAATCTACAAAGATTTAAAAGAGCCTCAGGCTTACTTCGGATTGATCAGGGCCGTTGTCTACTCTCCTAGAGGATTATTTTTCCCCGTGTTACCGTACAAAACGGGAAAAGGTAAACTAGTGTTTACTCTCTGTCGTACGTGCGCCGAATTGAATTTTCAAGAGGGTCCTTGTGCACATAACGATGAGGCCAGAGCATTGACGGGGGTCTGGGTCACTCCTGAATTTAACAAGGCCTTAGAGATGGGGTATAGGGTCGCTAAAATCACAGAGGTGTGGGACTTTAAGAGGCGTAGCAGTTGTATATTCGTCGAATACATTCACACTTTTCTTAAGGGAAAGCAGGAAGCTTCAGGCTACCCCCTCGAAGCGTTGGAAAATCAAGAAAGCAGAGAAAAATACATAAGGGACTATCACACAAATCAGGGCATTTGGTTAGACGCTTCTAAAATAGCATCAAACCCTGCCAAAAGACAAGTGTCTAAACTCTGTCTCAACAGCTTTTGGGGAAAGTTTGCACAGAGAAGTAATCTGCCCCAAACCCAACTAGTCAAAGAGCCTCATGAGTTTTTCCAGATTATGTTTTCAGAAACATACACGGTCAAGTACTTCACTTTCCTCAACGACAAAACCGCTCTGCTTCAGTGGTGTCACAGTGAACGCAGTGTAGCGCCCCCGAACAAGGCCAATAACGTATTCATTGCGGCTTTCACCACCACTTACGGACGTCTCAAGCTGTACAGTTTTATGGAGCCGCTCCAAGACAGGGTTCTGTACTACGATACAGATGGTCTGGTCTATGTCACAAAACAGGGGCAGACGCAGCTTGAACTGGGTCATTATCTGGGGGAGCTGACGGACGAGTTAGAAGGTGACAGCATACAGGAATTTGTGGCGGCAGGACCCAAAAGTTACGCTTATCAAACCAGAAACAACAAAGTAGTGCTGCGAGCAAAGGGCATCACTCAGACTCACGAATGTAGGGAACGGGTCAACTTTGACAGCATTAAAGAGTTGGTAGAGGTAGAGAGAACTCTAGACAGGATGTGATAACGGCCCCGCAACACAACATTGTGCACAATAAAAAGGGGTTTCATCTAAAAAACCCCTCAGTTCACAAAAAGTTCAGAGTGGTGTATGACAAGAGGCGACTCTTATCCCACGGTCGAACTGTACCCTTTGGTTATTAACTTTTGGTTATTAACCCCCGGTCAATTCTGTAAATAAAGATGTCACACCTTGGTGTAATACAAGAAACTGATTATGATCATAGGCTGCGGTTACCTTTTTCCTATCTGATAGTGGGACCCAGCGGTAATGGAAAAACTTATTTTGTAAAAAAAACTGATGATTTTTTTAAAAACTGTGATACTGGAAAACTGTGATGATGTGATGGATTCAGTACCTGAAAACATTGTATGGATTTATACATCGTTTCAACCCATGTATGCTGAATTACAAAAACTGAATAAAAAGATAACGTTTGTTCACGGACTACCTGATTGAAGATGAACAACTTTTTCCTTCTGCAAAATCACACCTGGTTATTTTGGACGATGCTGGCAAACAGCTCTCCGAACCGACGCAAATCCGCTATAGAAGGATGCCCGACCGACGTCATACAGGCATTATGCGAAATCAGCCATAATCTTTTGAAAGGAAACATCCCCCTCACCGGCTGTCAATACAAAAAACTAAAACGACACAAGAAACACATCAGACTGATGGCTAATAAAAACACCGGCCTAAGCAAGAAACGACGATTATTGACTCAAAAAGGGGGATTTTTGATGCCTCTGCTCACTTCTGTTTTACTGTTTGTGGGTCAACTCGTCAGCGGGCTCATTCCTAGATCCTAAAAGGAAAATGCAGAAAATGTATATGATCTCTCCCGAGCATCTAAACCGTCTACAGGAAACGCAAACGAGTTCTGAAAATATCAGACAAAAGGTCGAAAATGAGCTGGATGAGAAAATGAGAGAGATTCTTAATCAAAAAGGATTATTACCCGATGAGAAAATTAAAAAATACAACATGCTCCTACAAAGATATCTTAATCTCCAAAAACAAAAGGAAGGTGAAACTAGAGAAATTACTCTAACGCCGGGTTCAGACCGCAAGTGTAAGCGCCGCGAAGCGCCGTGAAGCGTCAATTCTCGCGCGAGCAGGAGCCTGGCTGTTCACACCAGACGCGCATTTCTCCGCGCTGGTCACCAAGCGATTCTGCTCTAAAGGAGGAGAAAACCCCGTGGACACAGGCTGTAGCTGCTGACATTGTGTTCCAACAGCCACCAAAGCTTCATCTGTTCACTGCTGTCCTTGTAGAAACACTGCTGACAGCTCACAGTACTTTTCCACATCAGGGATGAACTTTATATTTTCCATCTTCTTAATTTCCCCCTTTCTTCACAAACTCCCTCATATCAAAGCTGTCACGTTTATTTGTTTGTTTTCTCAGCAAGATTCGTGACTTGTGATCAGGCAATAATTAGGAAAGCCTAGGGGACCTAGATATCTCTCTCTCCCCCTCTCTCTATCTCTTTAAATAATTACATATATAAATTAAGTAGCCTATAAATAAACAAACATGTATCCTTGTTTACTTTTGTGGTAACTCAATAACAGATGCAATTTTCAAAAGACAAGTGATAATTCAAAACCAGATAGATCATCATCCTACAATGTGTTGCATTTAAAACTTGCATCAGTGCAGATTGATTCATCAACAACAACAGTGAAGACCCTGGTAAGTTGATCATTTAATATATTTGTGATTCTGTGGTGATATAATGGAGATATGACCATCTATAGTGTTTTCTATGGTGTTTTCCTGTGAAATGCGTGCCGCGGCTTGCGGAGAAAATAGACCAGACGCCGAAACTGGCGCTCCAGATCGCGAGCCAGCCGCGGAGCTCCGCGCCGAGGCACGGCACGGCGCGCCCGGTCTGAACGGTCAAATCGGTTAACATGGGCGCCGAAAGGAAACTGGCTCTGCTTCGCGGCGCTTACGCTTGCGGTCTGAACCCGCCGTTAGCCTTCCTAAAGAGACTGAATCAAATCTGACTGAAACTGAATCCCACAAAGACATCTTTAACGAAGTACTCGGGAACGTTAATCCTCGTTTTCAGAAGAATACGGACTATATTATGCATAAAATATTAGAGTCAAAAGAAGCGACCAGATGGAACAAGGACGGTGAATTTATCTACAGAGATATCCCCGTCAGAGGATCGCACATGTTGGATTTAATGAAACATTTAACATCCACCCATAAAACGTCCGCCCGTAAAACCAAGCCGATAGGTTGGGATGTGTTTTTGAAGGCGTTGTCTGATCTGAAAATACCTCTTTCAACCGTGACTAATACTCAAGCGCGTCAATATATTCTAAAGCTCAAAGACCTCTCGGAAGATTCGGACCTAGACGGTTCTGAATCCGTCGTCGGACTGAAAAAGAAGGAAAAGAGGAATATTGTACTTTCCCCACGTTGGTCTATTAGTCAAGATGTCTCAGAAGATTCAGAGACCGTCGGACAGAAAAAGAAGAAAAAGAGGGATATTGAACTTTCCCCTCGTTGGTTACAAGTTTCATAAATAGGTTTCAACAAATAGTTTTGTTTTGTTTTTTTCTTCAATAAAGAACATGTTTTTATTTAAAGACAAATGTCAGCGTTTTCATTTTTCCAATAATGTTTCAATTACATATTTTTAAGGAACATTTAATTTTTTAGTAAAACACCACAATGACTACATATTTTTAAGGATAAAGAACATTTTATTTTTAGTAAAGTACGACTAAATTTTTAGTAAAACACAATGACTACGTATTATGTAATTGTGACACTCAAAATCTAAAATCAAATCAAAAACTGATAGCGGGTGTTGAAGCTTTCTCTCGTGGTAGAAAATTGAATTTATGGAATTGAAATCCAAAAATTGTAAGATGTTTTTAGGGTAATAGGAATAATCAGGGGGAAATCCAAAAGAGTCAAAAAAAGTAGCCTTTCCGTCTTCCTCCAGAGTCAGGGCGAGCCAGTGCTGTCCGGGTCGATGACGGGGGTCCGTGTTTACTATAAAATAGGCCGGAGGCTGCAGTAACGGTAACTCATCGGAGGCCCATACGCCGCAGATTGTATCTCCCAGTAAATGATGCAAGAGGCCTTCCAACTGATGATTATTCATATTACGGCCGAAATACATGGGACACGGACGCGGCGCGACACGTCTGCCGCGGAGTGCCCGCAACAGAGCGCGTCCATAATAATCAACTGAAGCTGCTACACGGACCACGGAAGCCACGCGCACCCGCGCGGGCATCGCGCGGCTCTTCTCTATTTTTGCGCGTCTGGTCTATTTTTCCCCCTCTACGCGCGGCTATGCGGCCCTCAAACAGTTAAAAACTCCATAGAACTGTGTAAAAAACGAGTACAATCTGTTTAAAAATGATTAAAATAAATACCTCATTGTACCAGAGGCAATGTGACGCAGCAGAGCAACCTTGTGGGTGTTTTTACATTGCACATTAAAATAAATCAATCAAATCAATGTGTATCCATGATCCTGTAGTTAAAACGATCTAGTTAATTAATTCATTACCAGTTAATATAGCCTACACTTCCAAACCAAACCAAAGTATCCTACTTGATATCTCCTCAGAAAACCATGCAACCACACGCTACAAAGACGGAGTCTGTGTAGCAGGTAAAAAACCCCACTCCGCCCCGCCTACGTGACGCGTCGCGTCCGTGTCCCATGTATTTCGGCCGTTAGAGTCAGGTTTAGTAGTAATCTACCAACACTTGTCGTTTGGAGTTTATCTCCAAAATAGAATCGTAACAGGCGTACACGATGAGCGTGGTCATATGCGGTAAGGGGACTCTGAATCTCATTTCCAGTCTTAAATTTCCATTGGAAACGGGTGATAAGGTGTTGCTGTCTTCTTCGGGGTTCAGATTAAAAACAAATGAGGCGTATCCCTGTTGAAAATCCTCTCGGTTAATACAGAGAGGTAAATCTTTAAGATGTCTCCCCGTGGCTGTAAACATATTGTAAAACTCTCTGACCGACTGGTTGTTGTTAAATTGCGGCTGGAAAGCTTTGGTGGGAACCTGTCTGCCGTCCTAACAGAGGGCCATGTATTCCACATCGTTATGAATAAAGTTAAAAGGTGACAAGTCATTTCTCCCCGTAAAGGCTTCGTGGTTAACCATTCCGAGTACTAGGTACTTGGGCATGGTCCCGAGAAATAGATCCTCTTGATTACATATTCTCGAATTCTGGGGGATGGAGTATGTTTTCACATTAATACGCGACAACGGGTAGAGAGCGTTACCTTTCAGCAAGGCCGCCGAATGACCTAAACGCACGGCGGGGGAGACTGTGGCTTTCTTGACAAACATGGAAGCCCTGAGTATTTTTAAACGGTAGTCGGCGTTGGCGGCCACCATGAGGCAGAAGGCGTCGCTTCCCCGGGTCAGCTTAATTCTCAAATCCACAGAGTTCAAAAGTAACCTCTCGCAGACAAATATGTCGGCATTAAGGGGGCCCAGCAAGTGAAACTCTCTAGAGTCTGCGCTGAATCGACCTCTCTGAACCGCCCCTTTATTAGGCCCGTTATTAATCACTAGAGTGTCCATAGCGCCTGCTGTGTCTTTGTAAAATAACCCCGCGCTGAATTGACTTTTTAACGTATCTTCTGAAAAGTTTAGCAGGGTCTCTATCATAGCTCTGTACGGGTGAGTGGCGCTGGCCTGAGAAATCAGTCTGTCCCCGAGAATTACGTCGCATTGTGAAAAAATGGTATTCAGGGGGTAATTAATGACGCTCACGGCGGCGTCCTGTGCCAGGTTTGTGCTGTTGGTAATTTTTAGTCAGAGATGTAGTAAAGTATCGTTGAGATCTAGGTATTTTTCCCCGTGTCTGGGAATAAAGAATTCAATAGGACCTCTATCAGTAATGGCCGATAGAGGCATCACTTCTGTGTAGTGTTTTTCTTCGATAGACAGCTGCGTCATGGGTGCGGAAAATAAATCCAGCTCCGTCATGGTGCATTCAGGTGATTTTTCATGTAAAAGAGCCATTTTAAAATTTATATCTCCGGATCTTGCGTCAGAGCTCCTTCCTTTAGGCCTGCGTCTTTCGACTGATTTTGTTTTTCTTGATTTGCCTCCTTTTACACGTCGCCCCAGTGGTCTCTTCCTCGCTCTTCTAGACAGAATCATAACACCTGCTCCTTCTTGAACTTCTGACCCCTGGTCTTGATTACGGGTTATTTTACTAACGACTCGGCCAAATACGTCCGAGGCAATGTTTCGTGCGGCCGATTTAAGATGAGGTTTTGCGAGGGAAAAACCTTTTTTCATCAGGGGTGCTACAAACCAAAATCATTTTGAAAATATAGAGCCTATTCCTCTCCCGTACATTACAGGGGCTCCATAAAAACCCTGAAGACCTCCCCCGACTTGATTTTCATAATAGCTCACAAAGCGATGAGGATCGTGATTTCGCGGGTCTAAAATGCAGTTTCACAATACTCTTCCCGTAGGTAAAGTTTACAGGAATGTTTTGGTCCATTTTGATCTCAATGTGAATGTTTTCAATGTGTTTCTTTGCAACGGGTAGATAATCGGCGGGGTTAAAACACTGTGACTATGTCACCGTACGTCCCTCGTATTTCAACCGTTCTCAAGAGCGGCGCGTTAGCATCTCCTACCATCTGATGACGAACCACGTCGCTATAACAGTACAGTTGATAGAACCCGGACTTTATATCCGCCGGGTAGGGAGCCATCCGTTCCTCGAAAGTGAACCATTCTCCCGGTTTCATGCCCAACATGTAAGCCACGGGTGGAAAAAAGCGGAGATGATATTGACCTCCGGCCTGAAATTCAAATCTCTTTTGAATGCCGCTAAAGTTTAAATAAATGTCGGTTCCAACTTTTCTAAGAAACGCCTCCAGCTCCCCTTTGAGTTGACTCAAGCTGTTGTAATAACCTCCTCTAAACCTTTGACGACGAGCCTCGCTCTCTGCGCCGGGCTTGACAGGTTTTGGCCTCCATTCAAAGTAGGCCGACTCTGAGGGAATGTTAAACCAAGTGTGTGGGTAAGAAATTTCCGTCAAGGCTACCTGCCACGGGCCCTCTAAATCGATATGCTGAGCTAAATCCACGCGGAAACTAGAACTTGTATTATTTTTAAAAACATCGAGACTGGCGTTGGAGGGTAGAGTCACATAAAACCCTTCGCTGGACAATTGATCCATGACTCTGACTCTATTTTTGCTATCTTGTTTGATATCCTATTTGATATCCTTCCTAAAAGAGTATGAAACCCGGAGAGGGTTACCTATTGTTTTTATAAATTTTTAAGGTCACGAGCCCTGACCCAGCTGTTGAATTTCTCCAGCGCACCAAGACGTACTTTTCACCTTTTTGTTTACGCTCTCCCAAAATTTCTTCTACTTCATAAGTTTTGTCTTTAGCAACCTTTACTTTTTGTAACTCTGCTTCGTAAAACGTGCCGTCGATAGGTTCGCCGTCGTAATCTCTCAGTTTGTACACGGGGCGGCGAGGTATGCGTTTGACCACTGTAAACAACTCATCCGTATAACTCTGTTCATATTTTTTATCAAACACTCCTCTCAGTTTGGATATTCTTACCAGATCTCCCTTCTTGAACTTAGTACTATCCCAAAGCGTCGTATTCCCTGCACTACCGTACAGGTTTTGAAAAACCTCCGTCGTCACCTGCTTAGGAGTCATTTTTATACTTTTATGATAACTGTTATTGTAGCTTTCAAGCAAATCCTGTAAAACGTCTAGGTAACGTCTGGTGTTTTTAGCCGTAAAATACCTCCACATTAGAGTTTTCAACGTACGATTAAATCTTTGGACCACAGATGCTTTCAGGTCGCTGGCTGTAGCAAAATGTATAATACTGTGTTTCTTCATCAAGGCCTCAAAACTTTTGTTAAAAAATTATTTTCCCGCATCAGTTTGTAACTTTTCAGGCGTCCCGCTGTCTTTTAAAATAGAGGCAAAGGCCTTAGAGACCTCGGATCCTGTTTTTTTCTTTAAGGGTCTCGCGTAAGCCTTTTTTGAAAATACATCGATGACCGTTAATAAATAATTAAACCCGTCATTATGCTCGACCAAGGCCTGCATATCGCAGAGATCTGCCTGAAACTGATTTAGAGGTCGCGGCACAAAAACTTTGTTTCTGGGAAAATGTATCCTGGCGGGCTTATGCAGGGTATAAGCGTCCTGTTCAGATAGAAAATCTTTCACCCTGTCGACATTTACTTTGACCCCCATTTCATCTTGTACGGCTCTGTGGAGTCGATCCACTCCCCCAAAACTACCTGGATGGGCAGGATCATAATACATATTTTTTATTTCTCTCCCCATATCCATCTTTCCTTCTGGAAGTCTTTCATGGAAATGACAAGTTTTCAGAGTTTTCACGGATTTCAGAGTTTTTTATTGAATCATTACACACTACAACATTTTGATATGAGTAAAAACAAAAAATAATCAAAACATTCAAACAACTTGAAACAAATCAATCTTCTCTGTATCGTTCCAATTTGACTAAAAAATTGGAACGATACAGGGAAGATTAGTTTTATGGGTTAGCCAATTAGCAATCTTCTCTGTATCGTTCCAATTTGACGAAAAAATTGGAACGATACAGGGAAGCTTAGTTTTATGGGTTAGCCCATTAGCAATCTTCTCTGTATCGTTCCAATTTCATGAAAAAATTGGAACGATACAGGGAAGATTAGTTTTATGGGTTAGCCCATTAGTAATCTTCTCTGTATCATTCCAATTTGATGAAAAAATTGGAGCTATACAAAAAAATTGGAACGATACCCAGTACAGCTCCTTCTTTGTGCCTTTGTCCTACTTTGTCCTACTTTCACCGTCCCGCCCAAGTTCGCTTGTCCCGCCTCTGATCTGCCGCTGTTGGTCTGTCTTACTTTTTGGAAAAATCTCGCAACATTTCATTGGCCTGTCTTACTTTCGGCCAGCGCTCTTCCCATTGGCTGTGGTGATGTCAGCCGCTCCGCTATTGGCCGCTCTGTCCCCGACAGTGTGGAGTCCGTCATTCTGCCTTTCGACTTCAGAGCGGCAACATCTTCCTTCGTCAACTTCGAAACGTAAGTTTAAGTTCAAATATATTTAAGCCTTAAAATCGAGTCATGGATGATATATCTCACTGTTTTACATGAGTAAAACCCTTTTTCTCAGGGTTGCATGTGCCCCCATTTTGGGGATACGATACATGTATAACGTTAATAACGTTGTAGCATTGCATGCAATCGGTATGGGCTCGTTTGGTTGTGTGCGTTAACCTCATTTTAAGCTCTGAAACATGAACAAAGCACTCAAAGCGCATGGTGAAGCTACTCATATCATAAATATATTTCCCTCCAATGTCTTGATTATTATACGATGATTACATATGCGGTGTTACCAGTGTTACTACATAATTATGTATGTATGTATGTAAACCTTTATTTATACAGGGAGGGCCATTGAGAGCAAGCTCTCTTTTTCAAGGACGCCTTGATTACAGCACAAGATAAAAAAAACATTACAAACATTACAGTACAAAAAACAAGAAATACAAAAAAACAAAAAACATATAAAACAATATAAAATCACATCAAAATTCCCAGGTTCAAATAACAACAAGACTATGAGAAGCACGTGCAATCCCCACATAATGCATCCTCTAAAAGCGCCCTGAAATTTACGATAGAAACAAATCGGTCCAGTTTAAGAGAGTCCTGCAGCATATTCCATCTATCAGGAGCGTAAAAACTGAAAGCGGTCTTTCCTGCCTCACTGTTCATACGTGGTGTGTCTAATCTAATGTGTGTCTGTGAGCGAGTATGATACCCTGTAGCACTGAAACTCAAGAGCGAGGACAAATACAGTGGAAGCTTGCCAGACAAAGCTTTGTAAACAAACAAAAGACAATGTTGCTCTCTTCGAATGGTAAGGGAGGGCCAACTCACTTTTTCATATAAGAGACAGTGATGAGTGAGAAACCCATCACCAGTGATAAAACGCAGAGCACTATGAAATACCGCATCAAGAGGCTTCAAGGTAGTAGGCGAGGCATGCATGTACAGGGCATCACCATAGTCACCATAGTCAAAAACAGACATTATTGTCGATGTGTGGTCTGTCTACTGATAGTAGAAAAACAGGACTTGTTTCTGTACAAAAATCCAATCTTTCCCCTCAGCTTTTTGGTTAGGTGTTCCACATGGGTCTGAAATGAAAGTCTATTGTCTAGCCAAATGCCCAAATATTTATAAGAATCAACCATTTCAATTTGTGCACCCTGCAGAGTATGAATACCTATACTGGCATCAGTCCCATGACTGATGCCAGTATAACCCTACTAAGCAGCATAGTTTTGATATTGGACGATAGTTATTTAAGTCACTCGTAACCTTTAAGCAACGGAACAACCTGTGCAGCTTTCCATGCACTGGGGATTTTACCAGAGATAAATGTTAAATTGAATATATGAGCGAGCGGGGAGGCAATAATATGAGCACTGAGACGCAGGAGATAAGGATCAAGATCATCCTCACCCTTTGACTTCTTTGTGCTTAAGTGCGTAAGTGCATTAAAAACTTCAATTTCAGTTACAGGTCTAAGCGAAAATCTGTTATTAGAGAGGCAAGAATTGGATGAGTTCTCAGTTACCAGACTAGGAGATTGGTTTATTGGAACCATATTGGCAGACAGTCTATCAAATAGATGGCCAGAGGTTACGAAATGATGGTTAAAAGCCTCACACATATCTGGTTTGTTTAAAATTAGATCATTTTCACTGCCAATCTGTGGAGGGAGAGAGGAGGTAGGCCTGGTTTTTAGTGAGTTCATAGTTTTCCAAAAACTGGCTGCATCTCCGTTGGAGCTCGCAAGAGAGGACAAGTAATGATCAGATTTAGCTTTTCTGATCATGCTGATGCACCTATTCCGCAGTTGCCTGAAGTGCAACCAGTCTGTTGGATTGTCAGTATATCTGGCTTTCGACCAGGCCAAATCTCTGATATGAAGGGCTTCGGTAAGCTCTATAGAAAACCAAGCATTGGAATGATTTTTTATTCTAAAATTCTTGTAGGGGGCATGTTTCTCAGTAAGAGAATTAAAAATATAAGAAAACTGATCCAAAGCTAGCTCGGAATCAGGAATTGAGCAGATTTTGTCTAAGTCTGCATGAAATAAGTCATGTAAAAAACCCTGTTCAACAAAATTTTTTAAAATTACGTTTCCTGATAACACGCGCTTTAGATTTATGTCCTTTGACCATTCTAACACATGCGATTGGGCAGTGATCACTAATGTCTTGTGCAAAAACGCCACTGTATGGGTATTTGAGTGGTCTATTTGTTAGTATAAGGTCAATTAAAGTGGATTTAGACTGATTTTTTGCATTTGGTCTCGTGGGAAAAGAAATCAACTGAGATAAATTTAATTCTAGGCACAGTTCTTTTAGCCTAGAGGAGTTCCCGGATAACCAATCCAAGTTTAGATCACCCAAAACAATTAACTCAGAAGAGGCGTATGATGACATCAGTTTGCCTATTTCCTCCAGGGCCATATTTGTTGCAGGAGGAGGACGGTAATGCCAATAACTGTGACGTGAACATCACCCCCCAGGCAGATATTTAAAACAATATATTCAAATTTCTTAGGTACCGAGGAGGCTGCAAGTTCACATGCAACTAAGTGTTCTTTAACATAAATCAATACCCCTCCCCCTTTCGATTTCCTATCCATTCTAAATAGCTTGTAACCAACAATTGCTACGTCTGAGTTAGAGACTTTCCCCGTAAGCCAAGATTCTGTCAGGACAAATATGTCAGGGGAGGCATCATCAATCAATACATGAACAAAATCCAGTTTAGGTAACAGACTCCTAATATTTAAGTGCAACAGTTTTAAACCATGACGTGACTGAAGGTCTTGTGGTGAACTTAAGTCAGCTGTATTTATAACGGTAGGGGTAGACCTACACTGTGTTCCAAATTATTATGCAAGTGACGTATCAGTAGGATTTCAGTTCACTTAGTTTTTATTTTTTTTATGAAATTTCTTTCCCTGTTTTATTTGTCCTATCTTTTTAGATAACTGGAATCAATCTCAGGTGTGTCAATTAGTTTGCCAGGTGATCTTAATTAAAGGGAAACCTACTTAAAGAGGTTGTCCCACATTATTAAGCAAGTCTCAGTTCTCATGCAATATGGGGAGGAAGCAAGATCTTTCAGAAGATGAAAAGCGTGAAATAGTGCAATGTCTTGCAAAAGGCATGAAAACAATTGATATTTCGCGAAAACTGAAGAGAGATCATCGAACTGTTAAAAGATTTGTGTGTGATTCAGAGCACAGACGAATTCGGTCAGATAAAGGTTCATTAAGGAAAGTTTCTGTCAGGCAAATTAATAGTGTTAAAAGGGCAGCTATAAAAAAGCCACTGTCGAGCAGCAAACAGGTATTTGAAGCTGCTGGTGTCTCTGGAGTCCCAGGAACCTCTCGATGCAGAATACTTCAGAAGCTTGCAGTTGTGCGTAAAGCTGTATTTCGGCCACCCCGAACCAATGCTCACAAAGAGAAACGTTTGCAGTGGGCTCAGAAATACATGAAGACTAATTTTCAAACAGTTTTGTTCACTGATGAATGCCGTGCTACACTGGATGGTCCAGATGGATGGAGTTCTGGATGGTTGGTGAATGGCCACCCTGTTCCAACAAGACTGCGACGTCAGCAAGGAGGTGGCGGAGTGATGTTTTGGGTTGGAATATTGGGAGGTGAGATGGTAGGTCCCTTTAGGGTCCCTGAGGGTGTCAAAATGACCTCCGCAAAATATGTGTGTCAGTGAGTTCCTTACTGACCATTTCCTGCCATGGTTTAAAAGGAAGAATCGTACCTTCCGGACCAAAATTATTTTCATGCAGGACAACGCACCATCCCATGCTGCAAAAAACACCATTGACTCCTTGGTTGCTATGGGCATAAAGGGAGAAAAAATCATGGTGTGGCCACCATCATCCCCTGACCTCAACCCTATTGAGCACCTGTGGAGCATCCTTAAAAGGAAGATCTATGAGGGTGGGCGGCAGTATTCCTCAAAACAGCAGCTCTGGGAGGCAATACTGGCATCCTCAAATGAAATACAGGCAGAAACTGTACATGAACTTACAAGTTCAATGGATGAGAGAGTTGTTAAAGTGATCTCAAAGAAGGGCTCATGTATTAATATGTAACTTGATCTGTAAATATGTTTTTTTTTTATTTAAATTGCATTTATTTTTGAAAAATGATCTGTTCATGCAACAAATTACAACAGATTTCTGTTTCGAATTCGTTATGACCTCTTGAATTTTTTCAAACTGCGTTGTGCATAATCATTTGGAACAATGTATTTTGAGTTCTTTTCAAAATATTAAAAAAAGCTGTTGTCATCATCAGTAGTTTTGTAATAACATCCACATTAGAATATAATTGTTGAGGATGAAAAACATCCTTATCGTATTGACTGTTTAGGAAAAACAAACAAAAACAGCATGTGCATAATAATTTGGAACACAGTGTAGTCTCAGTAGATTGAGTGAGATTGTTGGATATGACAGAGATAGGATGGACGGGTGGAGGACCAGACTCAGCCAGAGAGATAGAGGGCTGTGACATGGCAGAGTGTTCAGCAGGACCCAGAGAGAGATGCTCATCATAGTGGACGGGAGAGGATTCTAGAGCGGGGTCATGCTGAGGTTGGCATCAATCGGAATTAAAAGCAATGTGCTGGATGAGGTTATTAGTCAGCTGTTTAACACCCTTGATGTTGGGGTGCAGGCCATCCGGTTTATAAAGGTCCGGTCTAGTCCAGAAGTAGTCAAAGTGGCTAATAAAACCCTGCCCAGTTGCAGTGCAAAAGGTTTTTAGCCATTCATGAAGACTAAATAGACGGCTGAAACGTTCAGGGCTACGTGAAAGTGTAGGAATGGGGCCAGAAAAAACGCAGGTTTTGCCCAGGCTCTGGATTGTGATAGCAAGGGACTCTAGATGATCGCGGAGTATAACTGATTTTTTATCCATGACATCATTGGTACCCACGTGAACAATTAGTGTATGAGCTGAGGGGTGGAGGTCTGTAAGCACTGGTGAAAGTTCAACAATGTCTGCAACTTTGCAACCAGGAAGACAGTATGTGATGGCGCCTGGAAGCTCAACGGATCTAACTATGGAATCACCAATAATAAGGATTTCAGGTTGTCTGACCTTACAGCCCCCATTGAAGACAGCGAGTTTGGGTGAAAGAGGTAGTTGAGGGGTGGCGCCGCTGGAGGTGGCCACCACTAGCCACAGGTGTTTCCAGTACTCCGTTGAGCAGGTGGGTCGATGGCTGGAGGCTACGAGGAGAGCAGTCGGACTTGGAGTTGGAGTTGGATACAGCAGGAGGGGATAGGTGTCGGCGACGTTTTCCATGGGATTCCGGCAGGGTCGTGGGGCTCCTCAAGTGGAGCAAAGAAGTTTGAGAGCGGGACAGAGTCGTCATCCCTGTCCGGAGAAAACAGAGGGAGAGAAATCCTTCTCCCTTTCTTCGTGACGGATGCCCAGGAAGGAGGATGGAGAGCGGATGGGCCAGGAATGGGACTTTAAGTGCTGGAGGGACCGTCTCGTTGCAGCCCAGCCAGCTGGGAGGAGAGCAGGTATTGCCGCTGGAGGACATCATGTAGGAGGCTCTCAATGGAATGAAGCTCGGATCTCACACTGGATAGCTCGGATTCAGCTGAGGTAAGTGGAGGCATGCTGCGGAGAGAAAAATAACTGCCAGTACACAGAACTAAAGGTAGTAGGCAATGTTGTTGAAGCAGACTGCAGTTATTAACTCAGTTAGCAAGGAGCTGACATAAGCTGTTTGCAAGTAGCTACCACAGCACGGGCCCAGAACTGGGCCCACTGCAGAAGTTTGGTGTCGAAGCAGTAGTAGTAGGACTCGATCGCTTGTGTCAGTCATGAAAAGCCACAAGGAGGTCTTGATCCACCGGGAGTGAGATGCAGCAAAGACTCTAAAGCAGTCCGATAACTTAAGATCCTGACGTCCGATGACTAAAATCCTTCATCCGATTAAAAGATGTAGTTAAAAACGACCGAGATCTTAAAAATGTATCTTAAAAATGTATCGTAAAAATGCGGCTTAAAACTGGATAAAAAGTAAAATTAAGACAGAGCTTCTGGCGGACAACCACAACGCCGACGCATGCGCATACACACGATGATTGGTGTTGTGTTTGAGGCGAAGGTTCGAGTCCTCCAGGCCGGAGGAGACCCCGCGTGCTGCCAGCTGGTCCTCAGTGAGAGTGAGGTCCAGTTTGGTCAGTACCGGGGTCAAATGTTCAAGTGGCTGCTCAGCCACGACGTGGGCTATGCCTGCAGCCTGCTGGCGTCCCACCAGGGGGAGAGAGCCGGTGGGGACACCTCCCAGACACCCCTCATGGGCAACAAAGACGCATTCGACTCCTACGGCGATCACCAGGAGCCGTAGGATATGCGAGGGCACTCTGCCTGTGAGGGGCCTGGACCAGACGCTGGTGGGGTTCGGCGTCCACGCGCAGGCGACGTACAGGGCCCTGTATGAGTCCGCGGAAAGAGAGTCAAACTTAAGTATTGTAATTGATGGCAGAGATGATACGTGTGATGCTGTGTGAAGTACCGCTCTGATTTGTTGTCGTCATGTCTGTAGCTTTGTGCAGTGGCTGAGGAAGCACAATGTGGTGGTGGGGTCCCAGATGCACGCGCTCCAGTGCTACGTGCTGGGCCGGGACAAGGAGAACGCGGCGGCCGATCCCCCCTCCCAGCAGGCCACGCGCCCTCCTCGCCCCTCCCGGCAGGCCTCCTCCTCCGAGTAAGTGCCCTGTTCCTGTTCTTTACACACGTACGAGAGCTTGTAAAAACCCATCTTCCAAATTGTATGTTTCTCTTCTGTGTGGAAGCAGGCGCTGCATCTGTGGACCCTGGCGAGCCGTCGGACAGCGTGCTCCTCGCCGCTGCCATGGAGGTCGACTCTCAGCGTGAGTGGACACACACACAGACAGGCAGGACACACACACAGACAGGCAGGCAGGCAGGCAGGACACACACACAGACAGGCAGGACACACACACACACACACACACACATTGATGAATAAAGATTCTGTGAATTCTGTGAATAATGTGACTTGTTTAACCTTTTTTTAAGATCCCAAAAAGGATGTAATATTAGTGGTGATAAGGTAAATGTGGCCATTATCTGTAACTGCACTGCCTGGTGAATTCTATGTGGCTGCTTCCACCATTTCATTCAATCATCTCTTGATCACGGCTTAACGCTCTCTTGTAAATAATCATTGTGCGCTTCCACTGTGGCTTAGTGGTGTGATTATCTACTTTGTCACATTTTGAAATTGTTACAGAGGTAGAACATAGTCACTTTTTGTCCAAGTTTGAAGTTCATATGAGACCTGGAGTATAAGCCAGTGTTTGGAGTGAGTATTGTAACTGCCACAATTCACGTAAGTGTAACACAGAACATGTTGGTGTTTGTTTATTGAGGAGAGCTTTGTAAGTAAAAAGAAAAAAGCATACCAGTGCTGATCATGTCTAACAAAAAGAGGAGGCCACAACCTTATTGTACAGTTAGCAGTGATGGGTGTAGCCGTCACCTATAATGAACCCGAGACACTTCATCATGAACCCTGCATCATTAAAAAAGGAGGTATAAAACTGGGGTTAAATGTGTCAATACTAGGCCTACCGGGAAATTATATGACCGTTTGTGAGCATGTGCTGTCCTGTATTGTCAAGAAAAACTCCTGGAAAATGTCCTGGAAAGGTCCTGGAAAATGATTTCTTAAAAAGAGTGGGAACCCTGACTCTAATATTTCTTCAAGGCGATGTCGATTATAGTGTGACCTAACTGCCTGTCCGTCTCTCTGTGCTTTTCTCTCACAGGTTGTCCTGCGACAAGGCGGTGATCGGGCAGTTAAAGGAGCGCACTCTGGGCAACAGTGCGTCTCGCCTCCACGCTTATCTGGTGGAGCAGCACACCAGAGAGTGGATGGCAAGGTCGATGAGCTACCTTTCCGTGCTCCGTAAGCTTCGCGTGCCGGGTGCAGCGCCGCAGCGGGTGTCCCTACCACCCATGCACCCGTTACCCGGCGTCCCCTGGCTGATGTCCGTTTATGTCAGGGATTCCCTGACCAGACTGGAGGAGACAAAGGCCAGGGTGACGTCCATCTTTGGGGAGATTTTGAAGATGGACTCCACCAAGAAGGCAAGCTTTGGTTATGAGTAAATGACAATGTCTTTGAAGAAGCCTGCACTAATTCTGTCTAATATATATATAATGTGTCTATTTTTTATGTGTCTGTCATCATTTCACAGATGACCAAGAAGCTTGTGGCAGGTGCCGCCGACACGGCTGCCTGGGTCACCAACGTGCTCATGTCCGTCCTCACTGCCGCCGAGGGGGACGTACTCCTGCCCATGGCAGCCGGACTGATGTGGCAGTACCGAGAAGCCGGGAAGGCCCCTCCAAAGGTCTTGTACATGGACCGGGACTGCTGTTCCACCGTGGGACAACCAAAGACGGCAGACATGTTCCACGAGTGGGACCAGCTGGTCATCAGGCTGGACGAGTGGCACCTCATGTGGCGCTTCGCCAGGGGGGTGACCACCGACAGCCACCAGCTGTACGGCCTCTTAATGGCGAGGCTGTCCTTTGCCATCTTCGAGTGAGACAGCGGAGACGTCGCCCGCCTGACAGAGGCCTAGCAGTCCCAGGAGAGGAGGGACACCCACATCAAGCTGTCCGCCAAGGAGCTCGCCCGTCACAGTCGCTGCCGCACGCAAGGTGCGGATGAGACGGAGCGGCTCCTCCAAGAGGTGCTGGACACCTTCTGGGAGGGGACAGACACCATGGGCGTCCCGCTCATAGACCGCGCCAGGATGGAGGAGATCTGGAGCACGCAGCGTCGCACCTGGAGCCTCAAACAGAAGGTGTGTATCTGACATGATCTGTCCCTGTCTGCCATGATCTGCCTCTCTCAGCCCTAGCCCTTAAGTCTGCCATGATCTTCTCCTGTCTGCCCCTGTGTCCTGGTCAACCACTCCTTTCACTCCCCAGTCCTACCATCCTCCTGCCAGCCACCAGATGTCCTCGGACTTTCCCTCCTTCAGCACACACACACACATCTGTCAGCCATCAGCCCATTAGTCCTGTTTCTTTGTCCCCCCTTCACCTGCCTGTTTCCAGCCTATTGGCTCCCAGACTCATTCCCCTCCTGTCAGCTGTGTGCCATTAGTCCCTGTCTGTATTAGAGGTCCCATTCTATTACCGTGGGTCCCGGGTCTGTTTATCATTATGTGTAATACCCGAGTGGATCCGAGAAGACCCGTGATCAGTGCCGATCACGTGACGAGACGAGAAACGTATGGAAGCGCTGTGTAACTTGCGTGATGATCAGGCTGACCTAGGATCAGATTACAAGAGCGAAACTAAGGTGAAAAAAACGTTGAGCGGCGCCAGCGAGTTGGAGCGGAGGAAAGGCGCAAGATGGATACCTTCTTCACTGAGGTGAAAAATAAGCTAAAAACTATTGTTTTAATCATCCATTTAACATGCAATTTAATTTCCTTGTCACTTAGCCTATTGTAGGCTACGTAGCCAAGTAGCTGCTAGATTCCATTATGGAGTCTCACTGTCATCTACTGGACAAACTGTACAACTTGGCAAGTCGGAAACTTGGCTGTTATTTTGATCTCCTTTTATTAGGCTACCATATGTTGTATCCGACATGATAAACGTTTTTAGCAGTAGAACGGCATTTTTAGTAGCAATTTTAATTACCGGGTTTGTCGGGTCCATAAAACGGACGGGTCTCGGGTCTCTCTCCTCTCGAACATGCACCGGGTCGGGTCTGTAATATCTCGGGCAAAAACGGGTCGGTATATATATATTTTTAAAAATGATCGGGTCCAATCGGATCTTGGAACGAATTTCCCGGGTCCATTAGGGTTCGGGTCCATCATTTTGGACCCGTGAAGACCTCTAGTCTGTATATATAGGCTGTGTTTTTCAGTTTGTGTTGCCAGTTCGTCAGTTTTGTTACATGTTGTGTTCCTTGCCTGATTACCTGAGCCCTGTTCCATAAAGCGAGTTTACCAAATAAGCCAGGCTTCTTTCGGTTAGTCTGACTCATTTTCAGTTGATTCGGTTCCATAAAGCAAATTCAACATAGCTCAAGCTCAGTTACTATGGCAACTTATGCTGGGAAACTAACCTGGTCCGGGGCAGGCTAACTGTCAGGCTAAGCCTGAGTTGTTGCTTAACCAGAGTTCCTGTAGCACTGACCCGACGGGAAAGCCACGATTTTACCACTGATTTTCTAGCGTGCTGCCATATTATTTTACTTTATTAACCACTATCAGTCAAGTTCATAGAAAATCAACTTAAATAAATAATACATTAAATAAATTATACAATGATTAATGATAAGATATAGACCTACGTGTTTAATTATATGGTATGTGATATCAAACGTCTAGGCTTATACTACATAAAATATGTCTCAATCAAAATTACCCCAATAGAATGACAATAGCTACATAAATAGTTAACAGTACAATTGCAAAAAAGTATATTGACCAGAAATGTAGTATTTGCCCGATAGGAAACCATGTTTAAAAATGTATAGGTTAATGTATTGATTAATACATTTAAAACAATGTCAAAAAGTAAACTTACATGTGTTTAGTGGGTGTATGGGTTTTTCAATCAATTCAGTAAAGGTCTATAAATAAGGACCTCAACCCATGTGTCGTTCTTTGTCAGTCATGGCGTGTGCTTTCATTGATGAGTACTGTATATCCCTTTTCTACGTAAGCCTGATTTCTATTCTAGTGGAGTAAATAGGTTTACATATTGTCACCATATCGTACAGTAATGTGGGAATAGGAATAACGCACATCAGATAATAAATCGGACCTACTGGTGTGATCAATCGGGCCATTATGGCTCAAAATATACAGCGGTGTCGGTGCGTAATGGCTGTGCGTAATACAGTGGCTGCTTTGGCTTGAATCTACAATTTTATGCGTCTGGCCCGCAGGTGATGCCAGCTGTGTGCCAGTCAGCACCGTTCTTTTAGCAAAACAATTAGCGTTGATGACGGACCTCCTTCTCTTTTTACACTTGGTCGCCCTTCTTTTATCCACAGCTCTGCAAATTTATGAGCTGGAAAGAACGTACCTTCTATAATCCATGCGTTTTATTTGGAAGTTGTTTGCGCCATGTACTGTCATATTGGAGAAATACATGTATTTAATTCACTGACAGAATAAAACATGCCAGAGAGTGGGGGAAAGCGTGTCCCCCACCTGCGATTGCATTTCATGATCAGAGGTGGGGAAATCAAAAGCAGAAGGGGGGAAATTCCCCCCATCCCCCCCGGCAAATCGCACCCTGTATACATATATATTAAACATGTATACATTTGCAGCCTTGAGGTTTAATATCTATGTATTCTTGTATAAGATATTTTAATAACCTACAGGTTTTCTGTTCTTACTAACTGTTTGAATGTATTGTGCCCAAGATTTAATTTTGTATCAAAATATTTTATTACATTTTAACTTAGTTGCTACTTACGCAATCAATCGGTCAGCAATTTCTTGCCAGGCTTTCTCTCTTGTTTTGTTTATGGCAGCTGCATTACATTTTTTGGTTATTATATGTTTCATTCCTTCATATACCATATTTCTACTAATAAGCGCTGCCGTGAACATCGCCGCTCTCGCTTTACCATTGCTTTTTGCCATGGTGTATCGATGTGATCCATGTTCGACCTCTCGGGCTGCTTAAGAATGGCGTGCACACGCAATTATCCTGACTAGTTGAACCTGTCTCGACTTAGTCTGATTGCGTGAACCTGAATTGACCTTTATGGAACCGCTTTAGCCCCGACTGATTTGTTAGGTTCATTCAAGTCAGGTTTTGGACTTTAATCCCCATTTTTCTGAGCGCGCTTTATGGAACGGGCCCCAGCTCTGATTCCCTGTGTTTTGTTTAGTAAGTCTTTTACTCTAAATACCTGCCATCCTTGTTTGTTTAGTTTTTGCCTTTTGCCTGTCGGCCTGTTTGAGTTCTTGCCTTTTTGGATTACTTGCTTTATTTTGAACTTTGCCTCAGTTTGTTATTAAAACCTTTTACGTAACCCCAATTCTCTGTGTGCCGGTCTTGCATTTGGGTCCAGCCCCTGAGTTTCTCCACATACGTGACAGTATCTGACATGACTGACTACTGTTCACTTATAATTTTTGACACATAAAAATGACATTAAGGACTAATTTTTATGGTTTCTCTTCCATTCAGCCTTTCAGTCTGAGACTTCGGACTCAGACATGACAGAGATGTCATGCTGGTCAGATGTGAACCATTTCTCCGACCAGGACTACCGGAAGAGACGACGTCTTCCTCTGAGTTTTCCCCCTCTCCCTCTCCACCTCCTGAGAGCAGCCAGCCCCCCACAAAACAAAGGAAAACATATAAACTGAGGAAGTGCCAGCTGTGTGGCCATCTGCAGCAGAAGGACTACGGGCACAACCAGCACAAAGGGGAGCACTTCTGTACTACAGCTGCAGGTCTGTGGAGCTGTGGCTGGCCGAGAGGAGAGGAGTGTGAAAGAGCGGACAAAAAAAATAAAGACTTGACATTTTCCATTTTTGATTCATTGTACATTTTTCAATTCATTGTTTATTATTTGTTGTGTTTTTAAATATTCCTGCTGTGTGTATTGCTGTGTGTGTGTTTACCAAATAAATATTCTTCATTTTCTATCCCCCTGTCCTGTCCCTCATCATTACTGTGTTCAGAAAACTGAATTGTCAACACAAGTACATTCACACAAGTCAGAGATCTTTATAAGACCGAAATACAAGTCAAATGGCCCATCAAACCTTCATATCTACAGAGACCGACGGAAATTAAAATAAAAGCCTTCCAATTTAATTTCTTTGCAAATATCTATTTTTATCTTTGATAACATTGTGATTAAATTCAATATATTCACGTGACGTCGCTCGCGGACTAACTTCAGCCTGCCAGTGTCCGAAGGGAGGAGGGGGGAAAACCGCACCGCTGTTTATGCTCGGGAAGGGCTGCGTGGCTACTTTGCATAAAAAAAGGCTTGGTGACGCGATGATTGACGTTAGTTCTACTTTGGCCCAACAAGGTTGTGCGTCGTACCGTTATTGTCACCACAAATTGGTCTAAAATAGTAACGGGGAGCCTGTCGGTGCCTCTGCGGTATTGACATCCGGGCGCCGGCGGCACTGCCCCGCTGACAGAAAAGAACAAGAACCACTTTCATTGATCTTACTTTTATTTTTTACTATTTCTAACTTTGTTACGTCCGTAAACCTGTTAAAATGTTATTGCACAATGAAACTACACATCGGAAATACACATATTTGTTCATTATATCGTCTGTGCTCTGTGTGCAGTGTTAGCAGACTGTAAGATTGGCATGCTACGCTTGCTTCCGGCTTTCTCCCTGACCAGACGCTCTCTGCTTTGCTCCTTGCCGGCTTATCTATTTTCAGCCATATTTTCCTGTTTTTTCCTGTTTTTCACCGCTGACCAACTTTTTTATCTTTTATTTATTTATTTTTTATTGTTACTGTGGGAAAATGCCGATGGTTAAAGTCAGTGACTCATCCTCCTGCTCTGACTGTGCTGGCTGCCTTCGGTTATCACAGCAAATTACTGAACTGGAAGGGTTTCTTACACTTTACCAAATCAGCCAGGATGAGCAGCTCATTGACACGTTTGAGTCTTCAGCCCGCATTCCTCATGTAAAAACATCTGGTAAAAGTACAGACTCCAACAATACGACCCATACTACGGACCTAGCTGACACTCTCCCCTGGGTTGACCCAACTGCAAATGGACCAGCCGTGGAGGCATCCCCTCCGCCACTCGCTACAGACACCATCTCCGAGCCACAAGGTGGACTGGCCCCGGAGGCATCCCCACCACCACTCGCCACAGATATGGGCTATTGGCACAGCAAGGGTGCTAGACCAAAAAGTCTCTACTCCTGGTGAGCTATGGTTGGACGTTGTCCGCTGTAGGGGCAGCGGAGGAAACAACAACAAAAACAAGAGGAAACCCCAATGCTAATGCCAGCACTGGTTCCAGTGCTAACAGTAATGCTACCCCCAGGCACTCCACACCGCCGGCTGCCTCCAGGTGGAAAATGCGGCCTGCTAATCAACAGGCCTGCTAGGCTGAGGGCCAGAAGAAATGTTGCTAATTCCACAGCTGATAAGCCGAGGGCCAGAAGAAATATTGCTAATTCCTCAGCTGATAAGTCAGCCACTATTCTGATTGGGGACTCTATAACCAAGCATGTAAGAATGGCAAAGACTGAAAATCTAACTATGGATGACACATCTGTCTGAGAGCTAACAGGGCTGTTGCCAGTCATCCTCTCTACACATCCAAGTAACATGAGGATTATTATTCACACTGGATCTTTTGACATTCTGCGAGGGAAAACTGGCTCTGAGATCCTGAAAAAAGACTTTTGCCTGCTACTGGAGAAGCTGAGTGACTGTCAATCACAACATGTATTCATTTCAGGCCCCATTCCAACCTTTAGGAAAGGAATCGAATCCTTCAGCAGACTCCTTGCCCTGAATACATGGCTGACATCGGCGTGCCTCACCCATGGGATAAAGTTTATTGACAATTTCAATATCTTTTGGAACTGTAAAGACCGCTTTATGCCTGATGGGATTCATCCGAACAGCACTGGTTCCAGATTACTCGGCGCCAATCTACATCATGCTCTTGGGATGCCACACCAAAACAAGAATGTACAGATAAGCACGAAGGACAAGGACTGCACACACAGGCAGACAGCCTGTATCTCTCCTCCCTCACCTGACCCTCGGCTTCACATCACCCAAGGGATTCAGAGGAGGTCTCTGTCCCAATCAGGGATCCAACGCCCCCCCTCCCCCCGTCCACCACACTCACCAATCAAGGAGTTAGTTAAAGCTGCCACGCTGAAGCTCAGTCAAATTGACTCTCCAGCATCCACTCCCTCTCCTGTCTCTCGTCTTATGTTCACAAGAGAAAGAGAACAACCTTCCCAAATACAATAGCCACAGTGTCAAGACAAAGATTACATAAGCGGGTCACAGTAAAATCTTCCAATCCTACAAATTTGATTCACATTCCCTGTTAAGCCAAGTATCTCAGGCCCTGCTCCAACAAACCTAAAATTAGCCCTATTTAATATTAGGTCCCCGTGTAAAAAGTCACTTTTAATCAATAATTTTATAACTTCTTACAAGCTTGATTTTATGTTTTTAACAGAGATCTGGCTGGACACCAAGAATGGGAACGCTATCCTTATTGAATCCACCCCACCAAATTTCATATTTGAGTTTGAAGCATGACAGAACAAAAAAGGAGGGGGTGTTTGTGCCTTTTTTAGGTATAGGTTCTGTGATGGAGTTCCCTCACTTCCCTCACATCATGTTGTGTGTTGTGTTTGATTAATGTCTGTGCTTGTGTAACTCAGGAGGATTCACTGGTCTGCAGTTCTTGGCAGCCATGGAAGTCAGTCCGACACAAGGCAGGAGACATGGAGAAGCAGTTGGGGCAATACCACAAACAGGCATGCCGGCTGTCTATTGTTTGATGGTAGTCTGAATACTGCTAACATAACTGTTTCTCTGGATGTACTTACCAGTGTGTTGTAGGTCCTGTGTTCGGGCAAAAGAGTCCTACAGCAGCTGAAGCTTAATTTATAGTTCTGGGTGCTCCCATTAGTAATTGGGGGGGGGGGGACATCCTAAAGGTTGGAAGCTATAGTACAGTTGTATTGTTAGTAGTAGTAGTACTTCCTGCATTATTGTTATATGTATATATATAGGAGACTACAAATTGTATCACTACTAAATATAACTCTATATGTGTTATGTGTAAGAATGTCTTTGTGGGAGCTCCCCTGTTGTTGGTTTGATCCACTAATTAAGCACCTGGGTAGGAGGGTATATAAGGAGTGACTGTGTGGGGATACAAGGCTGTTTGGGTAATGCTGCTTGGGCTGGTGGTAGCACCTGTGAAGAAGTTCTGTTTGAATAAATGTGCCTCGCTATGGGCTTAAAAAGAAGTTGATCTGCCTCCTGCCTCCTCACTGAATCTCCAGTATCGGCCAACATCACAAGTGGTGTCAGAATGTGGGCCATGCTATAGTGAGGTGGCAAAATGCCAGGCAGAGGAAGAAAAGAAGACAAGTCGGAGGGGCCAGAGATTGGAGGGCCAGTGGCAAGCTCGTCGGAGGACCAGGGGAGGTTGCAGGAAGAACCCAAGTCTGCAGTTGAGGAGCTTGCAGAAGCAGTCAAAGCGCTGGTACAGACCCAGAAGGAAAGGGACAGCAGAGCAGAGAACGACAGAGCTCGCCAGGAGCGAAGATGGCAGTCGTTGCAGCATCAATTCAGCCAACTCCAGACCCAGGTCCAGCTGCATGGAGAAAGGGGGCAACACAGGAGCCAGCCAGATGACTATTCATCTCAACTGCACCAAGGCGGGGAGCTGTGGAGAGACCAGGGGGAAGAAGAGTCAGAGGAAGAGCCAGCAGGAGGCGGTGACAGCCGCCTTGAGTCAGCTGATAGAAGGTCGAGGGCGCCACCGAGCTTCAGAGAGCCCAAACTCCAGCCCCTTTCTGCTGATGATGACATCGAGCAATACCTCACCACTTTTGAGAGAGTGGCTACAGTTTGCCGGTGGCCTAAAGAAGATTGGGCCATTCGTTTGATCCCTCTGCTCACAGGCAAAGCAAGAAGTGCCTATGTGGCCATGGACTATGACCATACACAAGATTATGAGGAAGTGAAAGAAGCAATCTTGTCTAAATATGAGATCACGCCAGAGACATACAGGAGGCGGTTCCGAGCCCTGGACATTCAGGATGGAGAGACCCCAAAGGAGCTCTACGTGAGGCTTAAAGACAATTTCACAAAATGGGTCAAGGCTCAGCAATGTTCAGTAAAGGAGATCTCCGAGATCATCATCTTGGAACAATTCCTCAGAATGGTCAATCCGGAACTGGGGGTTTGGATCAGAGAGCGTGACCCCAAGAGCGCAGAGGAGGCGGCTCGCCTGGCTGAAGTGTTTACATCGGCCAGACAGGGAAGCAGAAGTACCGCCTTCAGAAGAGACAATAGACACCAGGTCAGCAGTAAGTTAGTGGGTGCAGAGGGGAGTCAGGGTAGTGCCCGTCGTAGCACTTCTGCCATCCATTTCAATTCCCCTATTGGCCACAGCTCAGCTATGATACCATCTATGGGCACTAACAAAAAAGATGTTAGATGTTTTTACTGTGGGGAGTTGGGGCACACAAAACCCGTTTGTCCTGCCCGAAAAAGCAAGCAGGTCCTCCTTTGCTCTGTACCTAGGCCAGTCCCATCAGAGAGTTTGGTGGGGGAAACTCGTCATTTTACACCAGTACTGGTTAATGGCAAGAAACAGACAGCCCTAATAGACACAGGGAGCTCACAGACGGTAGTGCTAGCAAGTCTGGTATCTAGGGAAGGGTGGAGCTGTCAGGAAGGGGTGGGAGTAACCTGTATCCATGGGGATGAGAAACCTTACCCCACTGCAGAAATCTACTTGACAGCAGGTGGCCAAACCTTTTTCCTCCCAGTAGCACTAGCGCCAAAGCTACCTTACCCGGTTGTGTTGGGCTGGGACATCCCAATACTGTTGGACCTTTTACACAAGCCTAAAGAGTGTAATATGGTCGTTACAAGGGCACAGAGTATAGTTGAGGATTTCAAGGAGCTGCCTTTTGATAACACTGAACTGGAACCAACACCAGAGAAAAGGGTGAAATCAAAGAGCCAGAAGCGAAGTGACAAGTTTCTGGGTGGTCCTAAACCATCCAGTGGAAGCTTACCCAATCCCACCCTCCCTGTAGAGATGCACATCCCAGCAGACATTGCGCAGTTACAAGAGGAGGACCCTACATTGTCGGCATGGTTTGGGAAAGTGTCAGAAAAGGATGGGGTGAGGCAAGGACAGCCAGGCATAGGAGATGATGCACTGTACATCTTAAAGGGAGGCAGTTTATATCAGAGGAAGGGCCAAGTAGATGCTTTGGTAATGCCACAGTCTCTGAGGCACACTGTTATGACTTTGGGCCATTCAACTCCATGGGCTGGTCATCTGGGGTTCAACAAAACTCTGGCAAGGATCGGTAGACGTTTTGTTTGGCCGGGTATGTATACAGATGTAAAAACCTTCTGTAAGACATGTACTGAGTGTCAAGTTATTTCAGGCAAGGGAGTGGCCAGGGCAAGTTTGCAACCCCTTCCAATCATCAAAACTCCTTTTGACAGGATAGGGATGGATGTGATAGGACCACTGGAGAGGAGTGCATCAGGCAACCGCTTCATTCTAGTTGTAGTGGACTATGCAACACGGTACCCAGAAGCTTTTCCTCTGAAAAGTGTCAAGGCTAGAGATGTAGCTAATGCTCTACTCCAACTGTGCTCAAGAGTAGGAATACCCAGTGAAGTTCTCACAGATCAAGGCTCAAACTTCTTGTCAAGACTCCTCAAGCATGTGTATCAGCTGTTGGGCATTAAGGGCATCAAAACCACTCCATATCACCCACAGACTGACGGTTTGGTTGAACGATTTAATCAAACCTTGAAGAATATGCTTCGTAGGTTTGTGTCTCAAACAGGTTCAGACTGGGATCAGTGGCTGCCATACCTCCTGTTCGCATATCGGGAGGTACCCCAGGCATCAACAGGATTCTCCCCATTTGAGCTGCTTTATGGGCGGGATGTAAAGGGTCCTCTGGACCTTTTGAAGGAGCACTGGGAGAGCCCAAAGTCTTGTGGAGATAACGTGGTGTCTTATGTGGTGAAAATGAGGGAGGGATTGGAGAAGATGACGGCGCTGGCACAGGAAAATCTACAGGCGGCCCAAGACACACAAAAGACCTGGTATGACAAGAAGGCCAGATCCAGAGAATTGCAACCAGGTCAGCAGGTACTTCTTCTCCTTCCCACCAGTGAGAGCAAGTTGTTGGCAAAGTGGCATGGGCCATACAAGGTCACAAGAAAGGTTGGGAAACTGACATATGAACTCTACATGCCGGACAGGGGTAAGAAGTATCAAACCTTTCATGTTAATTTGCTGAAAGAGTTTCATGCTAGACCAGAACCAGTGAAGGAAAGTTTGCTTGTGAGAGCAGTAAGTGGGCATGAGGAGACCTCAGAAATGTTTTTCCCTGCACCATCAGAACAATATCTGGTGGAGTTGACTCATTTGTCTGATGCCCAGAAACAGGATCTGATTGAACACTGGATTTGAGCAAGGGGTACTGGCAGGTGCCCTTGGCTCCAGAATCCAGAGAGCTCACTGCCTTCAAGACACCATTCGGCATGTTCCAGTTCACAGTGATGCCGTTTGGCCTGCATGGGGCACCAGCCACATTTCAGAGGTTGATGGATCATGTGCTAAAGGAGGTCCCAGAGTTTGCGGCAGCCTATCTAGATGACGTGGTCATCTTTAGCAACTCCTGGGAAGACCATGTAGCACACGTCCGCCAGGTGCTCCAGCACATAAAAGAGGCAGGTCTCACCATCAATCCGGGTAAATGTGCTTTTGCCCACAGAGAGGTACAGTACCTGGGGTTCAGGATTGGGAATGGGATGATCAGACCGCAGGTGGGAAAGGTGGAGGCAATCCATGAGTTCCCAGTGCCTACAACCAAGAGGAAAGTGAAATCTTTCATGGGGTTAGTAGGGGGTACAGGAGATTTATCCCTAACTTTGCTGATATCTCTGCAGTGCTATCCGACCTGGAGAAGGATTCAGCGCCGAACAGAGTGAGATGGTCTGATGACTGCGACAAGGCGTTCAAGGAGCTGAAAGGAGCCATTTGTGAGTCCTCAGTCCTCCATACCCCGGACTTCTCTAAGCCCTTTACCTTGCAGACAGATGCGTCAGGAGTGGGCTTGGGAGCTGTGCTGCTGCAGGAAGTGGATGAGGAACAGAGGCCAGTGGTGTTCCTGAGTCGGAAGCTGCTGCCCAGAGAGACCAGGTATTCCACGATAGAGAAAGAATGCCTGGCAATGAAGTGGGCAGTGGAATCCTTGAGGTACTATCTGCTAGGAAGAGACTTTGTGCTTGAAACAGACCACAGGGCATTGCAGTGGCTGCAGAAGATGCGAGATGCCAACATGAGGATTGCTGGGTGGTATCTGTCATTGCAGCCATACACCTTCACTGTGAAGTATAGGGCAGGGAAGACCAACCTGGTGGCAGATTGTCTTTCCCGCATCCCAGAGGAGGGCGATTGAAGTGATTGGTGGCCTTAGGAACTCTGGGGAGAGGGGGGAGGAAATGTGATGGAGTTCCCTCACTTCCCTCACATCATGTTGTGTGTTGTGTTTGATTAATGTCTGTGCTTGTGTAACTCAGGAGGATTCACTGGTCTGCAGTTCTTGGCAGCCATGGAAGTCAGTCCGACACAAGGCAGGAGACATGGAGAAGCAGTTGGGGCAATACCACAAACAGGCATGCCGGCTGTCTATTGTTTGATGGTAGTCTGAATACTGCTAACATAACTGTTTCTCTGGATGTACTTACCAGTGTGTTGTAGGTCCTGTGTTCGGGCAAAAGAGTCCTACAGCAGCTGAAGCTTAATTTATAGTTCTGGGTGCTCCCATTAGTAATTGGGGGGGGGGGGGGGACATCCTAAAGGTTGGAAGCTATAGTACAGTTGTATTGTTAGTAGTAGTAGTACTTCCTGCATTATTGTTATATGTATATATATAGGAGACTACAAATTGTATCACTACTAAATATAACTCTATATGTGTTATGTGTAAGAATGTCTTTGTGGGAGCTCCCCTGTTGTTGGTTTGATCCACTAATTAAGCACCTGGGTAGGAGGGTATATAAGGAGTGACTGTGTGGGGATACAAGGCTGTTTGGGTAATGCTGCTTGGGCTGGTGGTAGCACCTGTGAAGAAGTTCTGTTTGAATAAATGTGCCTCGCTATGGGCTTAAAAAGAAGTTGATCTGCCTCCTGCCTCCTCACTGAATCTCCAGTATCGGCCAACATCACAGGTTCCTTTGTAAGAAGTTATCATTTGGAGAATTCTCATCCTTTGAATATGTGTCGTTTAAAATGGAAATGAAATTCTCTCCATGTATTCTATATTTAGTTATATACAGGCCACCAAAATACTCCCCACATTTCCTTGATGATTTTACTGAGATGCTTTCAATTATGTGCACTGAATTTGACTGTAGTCATTACAGGTGATTTTAATGTGCACATAGATAATGTCAGTGACAAAAATGCCAAAGAACTTTCAGCCATACTTGACACGTTTGACCTGTCTCAACATGTGAAAGGGCCAACCCATACTAGAGGACACTCTAGATCTGGTTATTACTAAGGGTGTTAACATTTCAAATGTCACTGTGCTTGATGTTGCTCTATCAGATCATTTCTGTGTATTCTTTGATCTGTCTATTACACCAAAAATCAACATTGAAACTGTTAAAAAAAGGTACATTAATGAGAATACCAGAACACTTTTTATGGAAGCCATCAAATCTGAAACTGCCCCAGCTCCAAATCATGTTGATGATCTACTGAATACCTTCAATTCTAAAATTTCAAGTGTAATTGATGCCATTGCTCCTGCTAAGGTTAAAATGATGGCTAATAAGCAAAAGGCACCATGGAGAAACACTCATTCTGTAAGGGCACAGAAAAGGGAGTGCCGGAAAGCAGAGCGAAAATGGCGTAAATCAAACCTCCCGATTCACTTTGAAATCTATAAAGAAAAATTACATATTTACAGTCTGAACTTGAAAAGCGCTAGGCAATCATTTTTCGCTGAGATCATCAACAAGAACAGTAACAATTCACGCATCTTATTTGCTACCGTTAACTAACCCTCCGGTTGCAAGATCCCCAGAACAAGTTTCTACCAGCAAATGTAGCAAGTTTGCATCCTTTTTTAATGACAAGATTCAAGGCATCAGACATGCTATTAACTCCTCAATGCCAAACAAAAAAGCATCATCACTGCTGTCTTTCAGAAGTAACTTGGTAGGTATGACACAATTTAATCCCATTGACAACAAAACACTCAAAGAAACTGTGTCCAATCTCAAATCATCCACCTGTTGCCTTGATGTTTTACCCACTAGCTTCCTTAAAACAGTTTTGAGCAGCCTGGCAAAATAACTAATACTTGTAGTTAACAATTCTCTCCAATCTGGCATTTTTCCAAAGGCTTTGAAAACTGCGGTCATTAAGCCGCTCCTAAAGAAGAGCAGTCTTGATGCTACTGTACTGGATAACTATCGACTGATATCAAACTTATTATTAATTACTTATTATTACTTACTATTATTAAGTTATTGAAAAAGTTGTTCACCAACAACTTAGTAACTTTTTAATGCTGAACAATTGCTTCGATAACTTTCAATCAGGATTTTGGCCCCATCACAGCACTGAGACTGCACTCATAAAGGTACTAAATGACATTCGCCTGAACAATGACTCAGGCAAAGTCTCTGTTTTAGTACTGTTGGATCTTAGTGCTGCCTTTGACACTGTGGACCATACAATTCTATTACAAAGATTAGAAAACTGGGTGGGACTCTCTGGAACTGTCCTTAAGTGGTTCAAGTCATATCTTCATGACAGAAAGTACTTTGTCTCCATTGGAATCTGTGTGTCCGAGCAGATGGCCATGACCTGCGGGGTTCCATAGGGGTCCATTTTGGGACCTCTCCTGTTCAACCTCTATATGCTTCTGTTAGGCCAAATCCTACAAAATAATAAAGTAGCCTACCATAATTATGCAGATGACACGCAAATCTACATATCACTTACACCAGGTGACTATGGACCTGTTGAAACTCTGTGTCACTGCGTCGAACAAATCGATGACTGGATGCGGCAAAATTTTCTCCAACTAAACAGAGATAAGACCGAGATAATGGTTTTTGGAGCACAGAAAGAAAGACAGAATGTCTGCTCTCACCTTGACTCCCTGTCCCTCATAACTAAGAGTCAAACCAGAAATCTTGACGTTATCCTGGACTCCCTGGAATCCCTCCTGGATTTAAATTTCAATAGCCACATCAAATCGGTAACTTTGTCAGCTTACTACCATCTAAAAAATATTGCAAGAGTCAGAGGACTAATGTCCAAACAAGACCTAGAAAGGCTTACCCATGCCTTTATTTCCAGTAGATTGGATTACTGCAATGGTCTGTTCACAGGGCTTTCAAAAAAAGCTCTTCGGCAACTCCAACTTATTCAGAACACCACTGCCAGGGTCCTGACGAAAACTAAGAAATATGACCACATTACACCAGTTCTAAAATCCTTACACTGGTTACCAGTCACTCAGAGAATTAATTTCAAAATCTTGCTGCTTGTCTACAAATCACTCTGTGGCTCTGGGCCCAAATACATCTCTGACATGCTTGTGCCATATGAACCTTCTAGGAACCTTAGGACATCTGGGGCCTACTGGCTGTCCCAAGAGTTAGAACAAAACACGGTGAAGCAGCGTTTTGTTATCATGCAACACAGACCTGGAATAACCTCCCAGATGATATTAGACAAGCTGCGACTCAGACCACTTTTAAGTCAAAGCTAAAAACTTTATTTTACACTGCCTACTCTACCCTGTAATGGCTAAAAACTTATCTTTTCAGCTTAGCTTTTAAATAACCTTAATTTTAACTCTTTCTGTTCAGGATCCCAACAGAGCTGACTCGGGCAGGTACGAATTTTCATTTGTCTTGTCCAGGTAATGCTTACTTGCGCATGAGTGAACACTATATGTGGGGGGGACAGAGCTTTACCCTGTATGATTCTCATCCATCTGTGGATGGTGAGGTTTTTGACCAAGAGGAGAATCTATGATTCTCATCTGCCTTAGGCAGTGAGATCTGACGTAAATATCAGATCTGCAGATATAACTGCAGTAATGTTGCATGCAGTCAGTATTGGCTCATTTGGTTGTGTGAGTTAACCTCATTTAAGCTCTGTCACATGAGCAAAGCACTCAAAGTGCATGGTGAAGCTACTCATGTCATGAATATATTTTCCTCCAATGTCTTGATTATTATAGGATGATTACAGATACATGTGTTGTACATATGGAGTGTTACCAGTCAAACTTAAGCTTGTATTGCTGCTTTCAACTCATGTTTTTTTAAGATAAAAACAATGTTATGCCAGCATCACTACCCAGCTAGCAAAATTTGGTTCCCAAAACATTCCGGGAACGTGTGTTTTTGGTTCTGGGAACGTTTGTTGAACGTTCCTGTGTAACGTTCCCTAGATGTTAAAACGGTAAGTTTTTCTGACGTAAATAAAACAACATTATTGTTACGATCCCAGAATGTTCTGGGAAGGTTAGTTGAATGTTTCCCTTAACGTTCCTTACATCAGAAGAATCAGAATCAGAATCAGAATCAAGTTTATTGCCAAGTAAGTTTTCACAGTACAAGGAATTTGCTTTGGTATGGAGGTGCATACAATAAACATAAACGTGGAGAAAAATAATAAAATAAAATAAAAATAATAATAATAATAATAATAATAACAATCTAATAAAATAAAAATATACTAACAATATCATAAGAAATATAAAAATATGTACAAATGTATATGTGCAATATAACTGTTATGGGTATGTGCAAAATATTTACCGAGCATGTGCAAAGGTTTGGAATATAGGGGGGGTGGGGGGGGGGATAAGGGTCTGTGTCAGTGGGGGTCCCGGGGCTTGTTGATGAGGGCAGTTGCAGACGGGAAGAAACTGTTCTTGTGGCGTGAGGTTTTGGTCCTGATGGACCGCAGCCTCTTGCCAGAGGGGAGCGTTTCAAAAAGTTTGTGTCCAGGGTGGGAGGGGTCGGCCACAATCTTTCCTGCTCGCCTCAGGGTCCTGGAGGCGTACAGGTCCTGGAGGGAAGGTAGATTGCAGCCAATCATCGTCTTCGGCAGGTTGAACTTCCTCAGCTGCCGCAGGAAGTACATCCTCTGTTGTGCCTTTTTGGTGAGGGAGCTGATGTTCAGCTCCCACTTGAGGTCCTGGGTGATGATGGAGCCCAGGAAGCGGAAGGACTCCACACTGTCGACTGGGGAGTCTCTCAGGGTGATGGGGGTGAGTGGGGCTGGGTTCTTCCTGAAGTCCACAACCATCTCCACTGTCTTCACAGCGTTGAGCTCAAGGTTATTGAGTCCGCACCAGGACACCAGGCGGTCGATCTCCTGCCTGTATGCTGACTCATCCCCACCAGAGATGAGCCCAATGAGGGTGGTGTCGTCCGCGAACTTCAGGAGCTTGACAGACTGATGACTGGAGGTGCAGCTGTTGGTGTACAGGGAGAAGAGTAGAGGGGAAAGAACGCAGCCTTGAGGGGAACCGGTGCTGATGGTCCGGGAGTCAGAGACATGTTTTCCCAGCTTCACGTGCTGCTTCCTGTCCGACAGAAAGTCTGTGATCCACCTGCAGGTGGAGTCAGGCACACTCAGCTGGGAGAGCTTGGGTGCATTCCATTTGGTAACGATTTCTCCTCGTCTCCTCGCCTCGCGTCTCTTCCTCGACTCCTCGGTCAAAGGTCACGGAGGAAACGAGGAGGAGATGCGAGGAGGCGAGTGAACCTGGCTTGTCAATTGGAACGTCCTTGCACGCGCCATATTGAACTGACGTGTGAAGCGCTGCGTTGAGGCTCCTCCCACACAGGATGACAGCTGTCCAAATTATTCTAAGGCTCATGTTTTATCCACATAAAAATGTTTAACAAAGTTCAGATTAATGTTTAATTAATTTAATTATGCCAGCCTCTAGTGAGCCTTGTCTACCTCATGAAGGTAGAACACTTAAAAAAATTCCAAATGCCTAAAAATCGTTTCTGTTTCTGTTTTTATTAATTTGTTTTGTTATTCTGTCTGCTGTATGCTACATTTTAATTTTGTGAAGCACTTTGTAGCACCGATAAGAAAGGTGCGATACAAATTGTCCAACTTTCATCCTTTATGCGACTTGGATTAGACAACGATCATGTGGCTGTTTGACATCTCACAGGCAATGACCCAAAGTGCTTTCTTTTTATTCCTAGATAAATAAATAAATTCCCAAATAACCATAGATCTAGCTGTAAGAGCAAAATGTGCGATTTAAAACAATGAAATGCTGTTAATGAGGTTTAGTAAGAATTTATTCTCCCGAAGAGAAATTCCATGGCAACACACACAAACACAGTTCATAAGCATGATGAACACTGAATGAGAGACACATCAAACAAACGCAGCAAACCAACTGGTGATCCAGAGAAGACACAGAAGTGATTCCCCCAAAAAACAAACATACCGGCCTTTATGATGAAAATATGTGCTGTCATGGCAACAGTCATTACGCACCGTGACCAAGGTTATGAATATGGTGAGAATGGAAACAGAGGTAGGCCTAAAAGGCAGAGAAATTTGCACTTTATTTATTTTTTTATATAAAAAATAAATAAATAAAATTGTCTCTAATATAGTTGAAAATCGCTCCGTCTGCTGCTCAGCCCGTGCGTCCTCGGTCACTTCCCGGAGAAACCCCAGCAGCGCTCCCTCTCCTCTTCGCCTCTTGGCTGCCGGGGGAACCGAGGAAGCCGCGGTCACACATTGGAGCGGGCAGCAGCATCTGATGGCCCCGGTTGCTCATCAGGGGGATCGGGGCTGGATGGGGAGCACACAGCGGCTGACTCCGGCTGCTGGTCCTCCACTCATGAGTCTATTAAAGCGGGAGGGAGCGCCGACGGCCTCCCGCCGGTAGTCTCATGCATGAGGGAGAACCGGGGCCGCAGCCGTTTGCTCCTCATCCTCAGACCCAGTGCCCGGTGCTGCTGACTTGAGGTCCTATTAGAAAGAGACGCGCATGGTAAAAGAGTCGCATGTGTGCATTTATAGGCTATTTCTATATGTCCTAATGAACGGATTTCATTCAGGCTTATTAGATTACGGAATGTCATTCATATTAATGATAAGTCCTATAAAATAACTCCATATAAAATTCACGTTACTTGCCCCCCACTCACCCTCTATGCGCTGGAGGATCAGCTGGCCTCCTCTGTCCCTAATCACATTCAAGCCTTAAGATAATTTCCTGATGCCTATTTGGGAAAAGTGTGACATCCTACAACTACAACAGATCTGTCAGTATATGAACATTTAACGTATAACCCTTCATTAACAAATGTTCGGCTAACATTTAAAACCTCTGCTATTTCTGTTTGAAAAATATATAATAAGTTGGGGCTACTTACACCTGTGGATTTTTTTTCTGCCAATGTCTGCACGTTTTCTGACGGTATGGAGGCGGGCTTATATCCGCACGTGCCAATGGTTAATTGACTTCACTCATTATTTCCGCATCGAGGATACACTTGAGTATCCTCCGACCACGCCTTATTGGAGGACGGAGGCGAGGAGACTTGAAGGATCCTTTATGCGTCTTTTAACCAATTGGAACATCCTTAATGATGGCGGCTCATTTTTGGATGCCGGGTCAGCGAGGAGACGAGGTCGCGAGGACGGAGGAGGAGACACAATTCAATGCACCCGAGGAGACATGAAGGATCCTTCATGCGTTTTTTGACCAATTGGAACGTCCTTCATGATGGCGGCTCATTTTTGGATGCCGAGTCAGCGAGGAGACGAGGCCGCGAGGACGGAGGAGAGGACGCATTTTGGCCAAATGGAATGCACCCCCAGTCCTGTAGCAGAGCCGGGGTGATTGTGTTGAAGGCTGAGCTGAAGTCCACAAACAGGATCCTGGCGTAGGTTCCTGAGGAGTCCAGGTGCTGGAGGATGAAGTGGAGGGCCATGTTTATTGCATCGTCTACAGACCTGTTGGCTCTGTAGGCGAACTGCAGGGGGTCCAGGAGTGGGTCAGTGACGTTTTTGAGGTGTGACAGCACAAGGCGTTCAAATGACTTCATCACCACAGAGGTCAGGGCGACGGGTCTGTAGTCATTAAGCTAAGTCCTTGGCTTTTTGGGGACAGGGATGATGGTGGAGGTCTTGAAGCAGGCTGGTACGTGGCATGTCTCCAGTGAGGTGTTGAAAATGTCTGTGAACACTGGAGACAGCTGATCGGCACAGTGCTTCAGGGTGGATGGAGAGACAGAGTCTGGCCCGGCTGCTTTGCGGGGGTTCTGTCTCTTGAAAAGCCTGTTAACGTCCCTGTCCAGGATGGAGAGAGTCGTCACTGTGGTAGGGGGGGAGGGGGGCTCTGAGGTGGGCAGCTGTGGAGAGGTGTCAGGACTGTCCCATTGTCTTTCAAAGCGGCAGTAGAACTCATTCAGGTTGTTGGCCAGGCGCAAGTCGTTAGCAGAGTGGGGGGCTCTAGGTTTGTAGTTGGTGATCTGTCTGAGCCCTTTCTAGACAGAAGCAGAGTCGTTGGCTGAGAACTGGTGTTGGAGTTTCTCAGAGTACAGTCGTTTAGCTTCTCTCACCGCCTTGCTAAACCTGTACTTTGACTCTAGAAACCAGACTCTGTCCCCACTCCTAAACGCCTCTTCCTTCTCCAACCTTAGCTGTCTGAGTTTGGCTGTGAACCATGGTTTGTCGTTGTTGTACCTCACCGTAGTGCGTGATGGTACACAACTGTCCTCACAGAAGCTAATGTATGATGTCACAGCCTCTGTGTACTCGTCCAGACTGTTGGTAGCAGTCCTGAAAACCTCCCAGTCAGTGCAGTCCAAGCACGCCTGAAGAGCTTCCACAGCTTCACTGGTCCACTTTTTTGATGTCCTCACCACAGGTTTGCAGAGCTTTAATTTCTGCCTGTGCAGGAATCAGGTGGATCATGACGTGGTCAGAGTATCCCAGTGCAGCACGGGGAATGGCGTGATAGGCACTGCTTACTGTGGTGTAACAGTGATCCAGTGTGTTCTCCTCTCTGGTCGGGCATTTAATAAACTGTCTGTATTTGGGGAGTTCATGGGTGGGATTTCCTTTGTTAAAGTCACCGATTACAATAACTAAGGAATCCGGGATGTTACAACAGCAAGTTTTTCTACTGTAAAGCTAATGTAAAGGTTCCGTTCCGTTCCTAGAACATTCTGTGAAGGTTAGTTGAACGTTTCAGGAAGGTTAGTTTGATGTTAAAACTGACAGAAAACTAATGTTGGGTTAGGGTTAGGGGAAATTGAACATTCAGGGAAGGTTCCTAGAACGTTTGGATTCTACAGATGTTAAACCTGCAACTAACATTCCCAGAATGTCACCATCTAGTGTAGTCATTGAATAAACAGAATTAGAGGAAATTCTGGTCTACACAAGGTAACAGTGCAACATTTAAATTTGTCCAATTTATTGGAAAAGCAATAATAGAATATACAGTATATGTATAACAATAATTATAACAATTACAAGTCAATACAAGTCAACTTTGCTCGAGTCCCAAGTCTGTCTCAAGTCTTGAGGCACAAGTCTACAAGTCTAAATGTAGAACACCAATTCAAGTCAGAACAAATTAAGAGTCCTGTATCAATTTCATATCCTAAAGAAAACTAAATATCTAGGACTTTTCAATGCAATATGGTTTAGGATAAAAACTTGGTAAGAGCATCATGAATTAGTTTCAACTTCAATAAATTAAATAATTCCATTCAAATTCAGAAAACATCTTAAATTCTGTCTGGTGGAACAAACCTCATCACTTTCAATCTAAGTCATTTACACAAACACAAGATCTTTTGTCAAGACTTTAGAAACCTTTTCAAGTCATCAAAATACAAGTCCAAGTCACCAGAACCAGAGTTCCCCATCTCTGATATATGTGTATATATATATACACACACACATACACAATATGTATAATATATATAATAATAAGCATGTGTATAATATGTAATATGTATATATAATATGTGTATATAATATTATAATTATTTATATATATATATATATAAAAATATATGCAATTATAACAAAGATGTTTAAGCCTACTGTTATGAAACATTTAACTTAGAACAATGGGTTACCTATAAATAACATTAACTGTAACCTAAAACAAACAGTAACAGTTTAAATGGTTCCATGAAATTAATACCTTCCCCCACCACCCCCGAAACAAAACAAAACAGAAAAAAGAAATGGAGCCACAAGACGAGGAGACTCACATCCTTATTATGGAGGGCTTCCTGCTTTACACCTACGGACCTTTGATCGACGTACTGAACCAAAGTTACTTTATTTCCATTCCATACGAAGAATGCAAAAAGAGGAGGTGCTCTGGGAACTACACGGTACCAGACCCCCCCGGTCTGTTTGACGGTCACGTCTGGCCCATGTATGTAAAACACAAGAACATGGCCAGCATCTCTCACTATAAAGCAAGTAATCTCTCTCTGTCTGTCTGTCTGTCTGTAGGCTGTGTCCTTTGCATATCAGCAGCAGCACTCTGTGCAGCAGTGGGGCGAACAGGCACTGCACTAGTGGACACAATTTGGCATGGACACATGGACACCAGCATGGACACAATTTATTCTGCAGTCTGGTCTGTTTGGCCCATCTGTAAAACAAAGTGAAAAGTATGTTACAAAATATTTTATTACAACACAGGTCACGCTGTCATCCAAACATAACCAAAGGGTCCCACCACATAAAACTAAGACTTTGGTTTAAACAAATATGACCACTAAAGTTGATTGACAGCTCTTGTAATGGCATTTTGAAAATTTGTGTTAGATCGTTTTAGTATTTGAAGCTGTAAAAGGTTTGTTATCAATGAAGCAATACAGCAAGCAAAACGTATGTAACAATTTACATGCTTGGAGAAAATGAGTTTAGGGCAGTATTATCACATTAAAGTAACTGCAGCAAAAAACAAAACAAAACAAAAAAAACACACCTGCTGTTTGGAGGTGTTTTTCCACACCTCTGTGTGGAGCAAACTTCAGGGTTGCCCCTATCACCTCTTCAACATCTGTCTGCTGCACCTTGTAGTTCAACTGGCAAGATTCTAAATAAATAAGAAAATAACATGAGCTACAAGGAATAAGTAAAAACAATACTAGACAGATAATCCATACTTTTTGATAATCATTAGCTGCCCTTGGTGCAGAATGTCATCCAAAATAGTATTGCAGAGATGCCAACCTCAAATGATCAGAAAGTGTGATAAGGTCTACAAATGTGTAGTTTGTCACCAAAATGTGGAGCAAACTTAACATTTTGTTAGTGCTTCTGTTCCTGTATTTGATTTTATTGTAGTCTGTTTGAAACTACTTGTTTTTATCTGTGCTGCTACCAAATAAATACAATTTTTTTATTTTTTTATTTAAAGCCATATAACATGCGAGCACTGTAAATAAGGAGATAAATATATATCTTGTTTTGTTTATGGTGGAATTTAAACAAGAATAAGTATTTATAACAAGCACAGATCCTGTGCAGACCCAAGGCGCGCCCTCTAGAGGCCATCTGATGAAGCGCAGGCTCCTGCAAACCGTCCATGAGTGAATGAGTGAGTGACTTGACTTTGCCACTTTCTGCCCCCGGCCGCATGGCGTGCCATGGGAAAAATAACATTCAGCTCGTATGACAGCATACAACTTAAGCCAAGTGTTCTGATGCCTAACAATTGCACTAGGCTTGGGCCGGTGTGAGAATTTCCAAACCGGTCCAGTATCCATCAAAATATCTCCCAAAACCAGTAATATCGACTTTTAACCACAAGAGGATGCACTACAGTGGCATATTAATGTAATATGTGCAGAGCAGGTTAAACGTGTGTAACACAGATAGTCATTACATCATCGCTGGTCATATGGTCTCAGACAGCGAGAGATAAGCCCCTTCCACACAAATGAAAAAAGCCATGAAGCCGGTTTGTTGGCAACTTTGAGTTGTGTGTGAAAGAGTCAGAGCAGCATTTTTCAGACACAAATAAGCCGCCTCCCGACCAGAACTTTAAAAAGCAGAGTTTCTTACGCATTATACGGTCTACATTGTTATGACGTGTTAAACTACATAGCGAAGATAACTAGAAACTACTATACACTATCTTGTATGTTTACTGACTTACTAGCCAAGAGGCTAACCCTCCATGGCTTGGTTGTATTTATCATTTTATCTCGTTAATACAATACAGGTCAATATGTTTAGCGTTGATGTAGTTAGCTTATGTAACCATAGGCTACTTTTTAATTTGCCAGACCTCCTAACCAGTCCTCCTAACATTAGAAAAACATTCCTGGAACCAAAAATTGTTTGCTGGATTGTTATTTGATGGTTGGCTTTCATTATTTGATGTGAATATTTGTTATTTGAAGATGTGAGCATTCATTATTTGTTGTGGTCATTTGTTTCACAATTACAAATTTATTGATCGATGTGATAATTTATTGTTGGATTGTGGCACAGAAAATGTTCCACAGTAAACCAGGGAAAAACTAGAAGGTTGGCTGGGCAACTCCAGGGCAGCATATTAGTTGGAACCCCCCTTACACTTACTGATGATGATTTGGCATATATTGAGGTCTTGGAATGGCTCCTTGTCCTTTCTTCCTTTGAGCGAGTAGCCTGACCACAGATCATTGGTGCCAATTTTTCTCATCATCATGCGGACAGCTGCACCCATAGATCTCCCCCCAAGGGCCCTTAGGTAATGTATCTACAATTTAAATAAAAACAAAGGCAATTATATCATTCTGGCTCCTCACTGACACAAACATTAACCTTGTAATGCAAAACATTTTGGAGGGGAAGGAGGAATCGTAGCATTTTTGTTCTTCTCTCCTCCGACTACATCTCCAGGCAGAGGTCCATCAGCTCTTCCTTTGTCTTGCAAGGCTTTCTGAGGACATCTGCCTCAGCTACCGCACCAGCACCTGCTGCTGTATGTATACTCCGTAGGAGCTGCAGCATCTCTCCTTGATTTTCAAGGATTTGATCCAATTTGATGAGCAAATCTGAAATGTTGGTAAATGCGCAGACACAAAAGATAAATGGTTGCTGTCTGAAACATATTTTAATTCCATGGCTGCTTATGTGTATTGGCACCCTCTAAACCCTGAAAGTTACACCTACCCCATGAAACTGGAGGTACTCACACCCTGAAGGTTCTACCCCCCAATTTTGAATGGTGAGGATTTTGTAGTCTTATCTTATCGCCCATGCTGCAACCCATCTACTGCTATTATTTTGCAATTTTGCTGTGATAGCTAACCCTGTGTGCAAAGGCTACAAAAACACACCAAACACTGAAACAGGGCTAGAATGAATCATTCCTATTACATTCAATTCAAAAAATGCAAAATAGAACAACAAGTTTGTAATGCAGTAATGCAGAATATGTGACAAATACCAGTAGTGCATTAACACAACATGACTCACTTAACGCTTCTTAATTCCATGGTTAGCTTACTTGTATTGGCAGATCGATCAAGTCCTCTTGTTGGAGTGGGCACTGTGTAACACACATCAATTTATTGTTGAGTAATGAACAGTGGTACATTTTATGTAGATGCTTCATCAGCTTAAGATTAAATTGAAAACTCGCATCTCATTTAACACTAGACCAGTAAACAGGACATATAAGTAAACAAATAAACATACTTGCATTTGAGATTTAGTTATAAATTTAAGTTTCTTGCAATATCACTTTTTCAGCATAATAGGGCACTTTGGTTTTAGCTGTACACTGATATCCACACTTTACTGAGTTCTTATTAAATGTTTTGCCTTGTTTATTAAATGTTTTGCCATGTCATGCCTTACGTAAAGCACTTTGATTTGTATAGCACATTTCATACACAACCATAACTCACCTGCTTTGCCTAAAAAATATATTGGTTTCTGTATTGGCCAATTGTTTTAATCAATATTGGCATCCGTTTTGGCCAAAATTTTTCATTTCGGTGCATCCCTGTTACCATTCAATGGTCTGCTTACTTGATGCATCAGGTCTAGCATGAACTTGCGCCACCGCCGGTGTATTATGGACTCTTGGAGTGTGACAAAAGCAGCACCATAGACCACCCAAGGACAAACACTGCAAAGCAGCATACATAAAGGCTAATAGCTAAGCTAAAACATACCTACAGAGAAGTCTCAACGGTTACCAGCCTAGCTTTGGCTAGGCCTTTCTCCCACTGACGGTTACGTGTGTCACAAACAATTACATGTGAAGAGGTAGGTAGCAAGTTTACTAATTTAGTGTTTACTCCCTCGCTTTATCCATTCTCCCATTATGTGAAAATTTTCAGGAATGGGCCATCTGCTATTGGCTGATATTTGGTGCCAGGTGATGTCACCTTCTATAGAGTACAATAGGTGGTGACATCACATGGTACCAAAGACCAGCCAATAGCAGATGGCCAGTTCTAGTTCAGTACCCTATTTTTCACCAGTAGGTGTTAAGGGTCACCAACCTTTAAACAGCAAGGGAGGAGTTTAGAAAAAAAAACAAAAACTTGGAAAGCTAAGGGAGGGAGCGGGAGGAGCTTCGTTCAGACCAGACAAGCTTTACAATATGTTGATTTGCATGGCGACTTACTTGCTTGCATTAGATGTATGTGCCCCTGAGGATTCTCCAGTCTTTCTTGGAGGGGTCCCTGTTCAAAATATGATTTTAATTACTGTTCCAAAGTTTTATTGTTGTATTGCTGTCTTTGCCATTTTTTTTTTTTTTTTTTTTTTTTATTAATGAAATTAGTGAAATTACACAACTACAAACTAGATGGAACAGGACAAGTAAGGTGCAAAACAAAGCAAACAGACAAAAAAAAAAAAAAAAAACCTACAAAACAAAACAAAACAGATAGCAGTTTACATCAGTTTTTGAGTTTGAGAAGAGAGTAGGTGTGTGTGTGTGTGTGTGTGTGTGTGTGTGTGAGAGAGTGAGTGTGTGACAGTGAGAGTGAGTCTGTGTGAGTGCGTGCGTGCATGCAGGTGTGCGTGGGGGTGTTTGGAGGAAAGATAGATGGGTATGACGTTAGTGTTATGATGTAGTAATAAAAATATGAAATCATTGTATAATATAATACAGTTCAACAAAACAAACGTAATAGGAGTGTGCTATAACACTGCATAGGATAATATGATAATATGATGATATGATATATGAATATAATATAGTATAGTAATACAATAACAAATCAGTTTGATATGAAGCATGAAATAGGGGACCACAAACAGTATGATAATAACAATAATAATAATAGTAATAATAATAATAATCGCTAATAATAGTCAATAGTTAACCTTCAAGGAGCATGTGACTTCTGTTGCTCGGTCATGCCGATTTGCTCTATACAATATCAGGAAGATCAGACCCTACCTGTCTGAGCATGCAGCACAACTCCTGGTACAGGCTCTTGTAATTTCACGCCTTGACTACTGCAACTCCTTACTGGCAGGGCCCCCGGCCTGTACTTTCAAACCTCTGCAGATGATCCAGAACGCGGCGGCGCGTCTGGTCTTCAACCAGCCCAAAAGAGCACATGTCACTCCGCTATTCATATCCCTCCACTGGCTCCCAGTTGCTGCCCGCATCAAGTTCAAGTCCTTGATGCTCGCCTACAAAACAATAACCAAAACGGCTCCGACCTACCTGAACGCCCTCATTCAGGTCTACGCTCCCTCCCGCTCACTACGCTCTGCCATGGAGCGGCGCCTGGTGCTGCCACCTCAGCAAGGCCCTAAGTCTCTAGCCAGACTCTTCTCTTCTGTGGTTCCCCGGTGGTGGAACGAGTTGCCAAACTCCATTCGATCCGCAGAATCCCTCTCAATCCTTAAGAAAAGGCTAAAGACCCAGCTCTTTAGCGAATACCTCCTTTCATAAAAAAAAATAAAAACATTTGATGCACTCTATGCATTACCTCATAGCACTGCCTTGTAGCACTCCCTCGTAGCACCTATGTCCTGTTGGACCAGAACTTAGCTTGTTGCACTGTCTCGTAGCACCTTTGTCCTGTTGGACCAGAACTTAGCTCTATAGCACTTACTCTCGTTGTTCTCTCCTATCTAGAAACTTGCTTGTGTTGTATGCAAATCTCATGTGTAAGTCGCTTTGGATAAAAGCGTCTGCCAAATGTGAAATTGTAATTGTAATTGTAATTGTAGTCACCATCATAGTAATAAAAAGAGGAAGGGGAAGAGGAAGCAAACGAAGAAGAGAAGAAGAGAAAAATAAATAAATGAATAAATAATAATAATGAGAAAAAAAATAAATAAATAAGAAGGAAAAAAAAAGGCATAGAGAGGGGGGGTGCCAGATCGGGGAATCGGAGAGGGGAGCGAGAGGCCCCCCCACCAAGCCCCAAGCAGAACAGCCAGAGGCCCCAGCTGCAGGAGACAGGCGAAGCGGGGAGCGAAGGGCACTCCCTGAACTCCCAAACTCCCCATCCCTCCTTCCCTTTCCCTTTTGTCTCTTCCACTTTCCTCTTTCACCACCAATGTTTCTTTTTTATTTTTTTATTTTTCATTCATTTTTCTCTTCGATTAGTTTGAATTACTTTTTATTATAGGGGCGATCCTGCCTTGAGCCGCATCCAGACCTTTTAGGTGGATGCCGGCCCGACGAGGATCTTGCCTCTATGCCTCGACTTCTCTTGCACAACTCCCAGACCCTTGGGAGGGAGTACTGTACTTTGGGGGGAGGCAATCTGTGTTTTTTATTTTTAATTTTTATTTTTTTGTTTTGTTTGTTTTTGAGGGCGAGAGGGAGAGAGAGGGGAAGGGCTCCTTCAGCCCCACGCCCGCCCGCCCCCGCCAGAGGCCCCCCCATATCAGCAGAGGGCCCAACACGGAGCCACCGCTCACCCCTACCTCAACCCCACCCAGACCACCCCCACCATCATTAAGCAAGAGAAAAAGAAAAAATAAATAAATAAATAAATAAGATAGACAACTAAAAAAGAGGGTAGATGACAAAATAAATAACATTAAGTGAGAACAATATTTAGCTATAGTAGTAGAGCTGCAATGATAATGATAATTATGATAATTAAATATACTTATTGACTAATAATAATAATAATAATGATATTATTAATAATAATAATAATACATAATGTTGATATAGTTAGTACAATAATATCAAAAGCTTTTTCTGCATCAAGTGTGGCAATGTTGTGCTTGTTGTTGGGATGAATAGTCTATTATGTTAAAGAGTCTACGCGTGTTATTGGATGATTGTCTGCCTTTAATGAAACCGGTTTGATCTTGGTGAATTATGGATGCGATAACTTTTTCCATTCTGTGGGCGAGTGCTTTAGCAATGATTTTGATGTCAACATTAATCAGAGAAATTGGATGGTAGCTTGATGGTAATGACGGATCTTTATTGGGTTTAAGAAGTAGTGATATTGTAGCTGTGTTCATGGTTTTTGGTAGCTTTGAGTTCTGTTTTATTTCAGATATGAGTCTATTGAAAAGCGGGGCAAAAATAGTCCAAAAGTGTTTGTAGAACTCAGCAGGGAAGCCATCAGGTCCGGGTGATTTATTATTGGGCATGAGTTTGAGGGCATTGGTTAATTCTTGTGTTGAAATTGGTGATTCAAGTGTAATGATTTGGTCGGGAGAAAGCTGTGGAAGATTAATGTTGTTGAGAAAGGATTTGATATCATCTTGGGTTGGATTTATTTCTGGTAAGTATAATTTAGCGTAGAAATCTCTGAAAATTTGATTTATCTCTTCTGGTGACTGTGTTAGCTTCCCTGCTGAGTCCCTGATGGTGGAGATTGTTGTTTTTTCCTTATTTTGTTTGATTAGATTAGCCAAATATTTTCCAGATTTATTACTGTGGTGATATTGTTCTTGTCTGAGTCTGTGTATTAGGAATTGAGTTTTCTTATTTAGGATTTCGTTCAATTGGAACTTATATTTTCTTAATTCATTCTGTGATTTCTCTGTTGGGTTATTTGGGTTATTTGCATTGATGTCTTCAAGTTGTTTGATCTTTTGTTCCAGTTTGGCTTCCTGTTGTTGTTCTGTCTTTTTTTTGTAGGTGGAGAATGAAATGATGATACCTCTTAGAACTGCTTTACCTGTTTCCCAAAGAATAGACGGAGATAACTCTGGGGAGTCATTTATTTCAAGGAAGGATGCCCACTCTTTTTTAATAAGACTGTCAAATTCTGGGTCATTGAGGAGGGATATGTTGAAGCGCCACCTGGTGTTGGGTTTATGCGGACGGATTGTATTCCATGTGAATGATACCGGGGCATGGTCACTGATTAGTATGGGGTGAATCGTTGAATCTGAGATATTTGATATAAGTGAATTACTGGTAAGGAAGAAGTCAATACGTGAGAATGATTTATGAACTGGTGAGAAGAATGAATATTGTCTTGTGGAAGGGTGTTGCAAACGCCAACTATCGCCAAGACCAACATCACTCATGAACTGTTTTATTGCTTCTGAGGACTGGGAGGTGCGTTTGTTTGAGGTGTTACTTCTAACTATTGAAGGGTTGGTGACTGTGTTGAAATCGCCTCCTATTATGATTGGGCCGTTACAGTTGGAGGAGATTGTGGAGAATAAATTAATGAAAAAAGATGGGTCATCAGTATTTGGGCCGTAAACATTGCCAATTGTGACCGGACTATTGTTGATTGAGATGTTAATGATGATATAACGTCCCTCTTGGTCTGTAATGGTGGAATTGTGGGTAAATGAGATTTTATTGCTTATTAAAATAGCAACCCCTCTTTGTTTTTTATTGTAATTAGAAGAAAATACCTGGTTGAATTGTAGTGACTTTAATGTGTTGTGATCTGATTGGGAGAGATGAGTTTCTTGTAATAAACATATATCTGCTTGTAATTTTGTTAGGTGATTAAATATTTGTATCTTTTTTGCCTGAGAACCGATCCCCCGGATGTTCCATGTTACCAGTTTCAAAGCTGACATTTAAGAAAGACTACAGTCAGTGAGTCTGATATCAATACTGATGTGTGCATGTGTGTGTGTGTGTGTGTGTGCATGTGTGTGTGCATGTGTGTATGTGTGCGCATGTGTGTATAAAACATACAAAACATAAATCAAAACAATAAATACATTAAAGATAAGACGAACAGAGAAACATAGACATTTTACCAAGTGCAAAAGTGACCTATTGAAACCTAAGTGCATTCTAATTAGTATAAGATAAGTGCAGGATTGAGACATACAGGCTAGAATAGCCAGGGGGTTGTGTTTAGGTCACGGAACAGTTTGCCATCAATGTATAGTTTGTCGACTGAGATGATTGCTCTTTTACCTGTTTTAATGGCTTCTTTCCTGATGGGGAGTAGTGTTCTGCGCCTGTCCATGATTTCTCTGGGGAATTGATCATTCAGTCCATAGTCCGTGCCTTTCAAATTTCTGCCGTGACGTTGTACCAGTTGTTTTTGTTTAAAGTGTTCGAATTTGGCTACAATGGGGCGTGGGCGTTTGTTTGTGGGGTTTTTTGCTCCAATGCGGTGAACTCGGTGGAATGTAATGTCCTTAACTGTGTCCGGGGAGATTTTGAGGTGAGTTGACATGAAATCCATGATCAGCTGTTCGGGGTTGTCATCGGGTGTTTGTTCTGGGATGCCAGAAAAAACAAGGTTGTCTCTCATACTGCGGGATTGTAGGTCAAGTATGGTTTCCTTCATGTCCTTATTTTCCTTGACAACGGTGGCGATTTGTTTTGTGACGGAGTTAAGAGAGCTTTGGAGGGATTTGTTTTCTTTAACCAAAGTGGAGATTTGTTCCTGGCTGAATTCAAGACTGTCGCGGAGATGTTGGAATTCTTTGTGTAGTATTTCAACAAGTGCTATTCTGGCCTCTAGTCCAGTAAGGTTATTGTTTATGGAGATTAAAATGTCTCTGAACTCATCTTTGTTTGGGGAGTTTGGAGCGGAGTCAGGTGGCCGGCATCTCTTGGAGTTTGGGGCGGATGTGTTATTGTCCGTGTCATTACCTTTTATTGTTCCGTTCATGATGCAGATGCGGTTGAAGCAGGCGTCGATGTATTCCTCTAGGTCTTCCAGATCGGTCGGTAGTGTTGTTATTGTCCAAAAGTTATGGAAAAGTACTTATTTTACGGAGTGAAAAAGGAGAAGTCTTGCGGTCTAGCAGGCGGAAGTCCGCGCAGCAGTGTCTTTGCCATTTTGTCTGCTCTCCACTGCAATCTGTTTCATTGTGGCTTTATCACACTACATGTAGGATGTTTACCAAATCAGGGAATACAATTTACATCACTTCTTAAAGTTCCAAATGTAAACAATATTAATGAAATTTACCTGGAATAATGTCCATATCTGAGGCTGCAATGAAATTAAATGGTAATTAGGAACATTTTACTTTTGAGATATGACTATATCCACATTCCACTCACACACTGGAACTGGGTAAAAAAAACAAAAACAATATAGCTTACATTCAATGTCAGAAGATTTTTAATAAAGTACCTCCAGATCCAGTCAACTCATCGTCCACATCATTGTCTGTAACTGCAAAATCTGCAAAAGAAAATTCTGAAATGTCACACTGTCCGCCTTACAGCTAGTATGCACAAACAACGGACATCGCTGATGGTGGCTGATGGCTGATAGCTGAAACGCGTCCGCCCATGTATTAAAAAGATGAAAGGACATTATGAGTGCTGGCATTTCTTTCTACTAATATCGGGAAGCTACACAACCCAAGGTACTACCAAAGTTCAACATTGCTTTAACCTACAATACAAGATAAACATAAGGAAACTTCTTTTATGAATCAATGTGAAAACTAGGTATTTCTCCTACCCCTTGTCTAGTTATCTGTGGGCCGCCTATGTTCAAGATACCTTGGTCATGGAGTTTCAAGGGTTTTGTCTTCCGCCTTTTGCTCTCTCTCTCTCTTCTAGGTGATCAGTGTCTAGGTTGGAGGTGTCCTGAGAAAATCTCATGAAGCGCACTGCATCTTCATAAGTCTCTGTCAAAATGATTCATATAATGTTCATAATACAATGACATCTTAATGTGCTACAATGTATATTAGGCTAAATATTGAATTGAATATATTATTTTAATTTATTTTCTATACCTGTCCTTTTTAAAACCCGGACCTTATGCTGCTTCCAGCTCTTGTCCGGGAGTTCACAGTTAATGATGTGTTTTCTTGCGTTAGATTGAGGCCAGGAGCAAAATAAGCCCTAAGGGGTTACAATAGAGATTATAACGTTAGTTATGTCTTTAAAAGTAAGAATTTCACAAACTTCACTTTTAACTGGTGTTACTAATCTTATTCTAAGCTACCACAAGCACAAACTGTTTTTCAAAATGTTGACCATTATAATGTTCGTCTCGTGGGCAGTTTGTCCAGGATCGACCAATTCCAATTGGCAATCATTTTGTCACACAGTTGCAGTTTGTTGCCCGCTTTCGGTCTAAGTCACTTAGGCTCTCTAGATTACATCTTCATTAACTGAGTGTCAAAAGTGCTTATCAGGAACAAGAGTACTTACATTTAGAGTTTCCTCCACCCACAAGGCAGGAACCACCTCGACAGTTCTGTCTGTGACAAACTCCACAACAGCGAATTTCTTTGGCATCTTCTAAAAAAGAAAAAACAAACAAAAAAAAAATAAAAAAAAATAACGTTACATGCTAGTAAAAAGCCGGCGCTGGTAACTGAGAGGCCGGCGGTGGGAAATTAGAAGCCAGTGGTGGGAAATGAGAAGCTGACTATTCATTCGACCAAGGTGGTAACTCATGCGTCTAACCTAGCAACCCACTGGATCGGCTACTGGCTTGGCTAGTCAATAGCTTCCGATGCTGGTAACTAGCACGCCGAGGCTAGCAACCCACTGGATCGGCTACTGGCTTGACTGGTCATTAGCTTCCGAGGCTGGTAACTAGCACGCTGAGGCTAGCAACCCGCTGGATCCGCTACTGGCTTGGCTGGTCATTAGCTTCCGAGGCTGGTAACTAGCACGCCGGGGCTAGCAACCCACTGGATCGGCTACTGGCTTGACTGGTCATTAGCTTCCGAGGCTGGTAACTAGCACGCCGAGGCTAGCAACCCGCTGGATCATCTACTGGCTTGGCTGGTCATTAGCTTCCGAGGCTAGCAACCCACTAGATCAGCTACAGGCTTGGCTGGTCATTAGCTTCCGAGGCTGGTTACTAGCATGCCGAGGCTAGCTAGAGTAGCTACTGATTTGGCTGGTCACTTTCATCTTTTGTATTTTATTGGCGGATTGGAGCCAAATGTGGCGCGTTACCGCCACTAACTGTAGACAAATGGGATTTATCTAGATTCTTTCAATTAGTCTAGTTTTTTGTTCCCAAAAAAAAAAAAAAAAAAAAGTATTCTTTCTCCTCCGTTTCCGGCAGCGTAGTCACCGACTTTCCTTTGCTGACAATTTATGTGCGGCATTGCTGCTTAGAACGTGCATATACACAAAAATATCTTGACTTCAAAATATGTTGAATTGTAGGCTACTCTACATTTCAGACCATACAACTGCCAAGAAAATGTTATGTTTAATAGTTAATAAAGACCATTAGCCATTACATTTAAACCTACCATTACAGTAATCACCCATTACATTCAAACCTACACCAGTTAGTTTACCCAGTCAAGCCTAGCTGTCAAGTTGCCTTTTCCTTTTCTGTGGGTTATGAATATGAATCCAACTGATTATGGGTTAGGGTTAATATCATGCAGATACAGGTCAGCAGCTTCAGTTAATGTTCACATCAAACATCAGAATGTGGAAAAAATGTGATCTCAGTGACTTTGACCGTGGCATGGCTTGACACAATACAAGCTTGTGTTGCTCTAATGTTTACAAACGATACAAATGTAAACAAACCTTTTATGATTTTAAAGTACATCTAAAACTCATGTTAGCTCTTGCAAACTGCTATTCCTTGTATCAAGAGCTGTCTCTGTCTCTTTGTTTGTAGATGTGTAAAAAAGTTGCATAGTGTACCTAAATACCTAAATTTCTTGAAAAATAAAATGCTTTATTTTCTAGATCAATAATGAACGAGACACATGCAGTTATTACACAAGTTCATGAAAGATCTGTAATTCAGAGATACTTGCTAGGATTAAATAATTGTTTGTATATTTAGAAATCGTTTAAAAAAGGTTCAGAGTCAGGTACTAAATGTTGTTGTTTTTGGTCTTTTTACTACAGGTGGTCAACTCTGTTATTCAGATCAACTCTGTTATCATCAACGTCAACTGTGTTTTTGTAAGATTTGTCTTTAAAGTGACCATTAGATGTTTTATTGTTAACAAAATGACCAGAAGCTGTCTCATAACTAACATTCGTACCACATGAAATTTCAAAGCATTTCATTCATTTTTAAAACTGTTTTCAGAAAATGCACACTATCTTGGCAACTTGTCAGTTAATTCTTTTGCTTTTTTTTACTTTTACCCCTTACTTAAAGTCTTTATCTTATTAGATTTAAAGTTGAATTAATGGATGGTTAATGGTAAGGCATGGTTTTAAATTGTATTACATTTGTTGACTATATATTTAAACCAATTTGTTTATAACAAAGTTGACCGATTTTTCTGTTAGTACATTGATTTTCAGAAAAAATATTTAAAATCTTACAGGTTTAAGATCAGAAAGTTCCTTTCTGTTCCTTTCTGTACTTGAAATGTACCCGCAATTGTAGAATCAGTCACATGCACATTCTAAGCAGCAATGCCGCACATAAATTGTCAGCAAAGGAAAGTCGGTGACTATGCTGCCGGAAACGGAGGAGAAAGAATACTTTTTTTTTTTGGGAACAAAAAAATAGACTAATTGAAAGAATCTAGATAAATCCCATTTGTCTACAGTTGGTGGCGGTAACGCGCCGCATTTGGCTCCAATCCGCCAATAAAATACAAAAGAAGAAAGTGACCAGCCAAATCAGTAGCTACTCTAGCTAGCCTCGGCATGCTAGTAACCAGCCTCGGAAGCTCATGACCAGCCAAGCCTGTAGCTGATCTAGTGGGTTACCAGCCTCGGAAGCTAATGACCAGCCAAGCCAGTAGCGGATCCAGTGGGTTGCTAGCCTCGGCGTGCTAGTTACCAGCATCGGAAGCTAATGACCAGCCAAGCCAGTAGCCGATCCAGTGGGTTGCTAGGTTAGACGCATGAGTTACCACCTTGGTCGAATGAATAGTCGGCTTCTCATTTCCCACCGCTGGCTTCTAATTTCCCACCGCCGGCCTCTCAGTTACCAGCGCCGGCTTATCATTGGCCAGATCAGTAGCTGGCTTCGGCAAGGATATAGCCGCCGCCGACTTCTCAGTAGTCTTAATTTTGACCCTTACCCTGCGCCATACGATTGGAGCCGATACCAATACTACATATCGGTGCACCCCTACACAGTGCCAACCTGAGACAGAGGACATTGTCAGGTGTCTTTGACATTCTCTCTCCTCTCCACCAAAAATCTTGATTTTAGCTGAGAACTAAAATTCATGCAGGACTGCCATGAAGATGTATTTGTTTTGTGCCCTCTCAACCAGGATTGCTCTTCTATTCAGCCTCTTTCTGGGGATCTTCCGGATGTTCCTGCTGGCTTGGCTCTTGAAGCAACCTATGAGCTTTGAGTTGCAAGGACTTGTGAAAATCGGCACTGTCTGGCTGAAAACTCGACAAACGTAGACAGGCTCGCCATTTTCATCCTTCTCTGGTGAAGTCTCGATCACCTCGCAGCATGAGTTGTCATCCAGCACATAGGCATTGTTTGGTCTTTTCAGTTTTATGACTGAAGCTTGGATGGCCAACACTTGTGATTGATTCTCAATCTCCCCCAGCCGCTTTGTGATCTGCGCAAGCGGGTTCCTTCCTGATCTAACCATACGTTTCAACTTTTGCATGTAGTTTTCAAAAGGGAAGGCACTGCAAGCATCCAGGCTGCCGTATTGCTTGGCCTCAGCAGCAAGATGGACCATCATATGCACATTGTACACCAGAAACTCCGGCCCGTAAAGCTCTTTGCAATCTGTCACAAAGCCTTTCAAGAGATCTTCAGCAAGCTGATTGTGGGATTTTGCAAGATCTGGGCACAGGAGGATGGAGAGGGCAACACTGAAGGAGAGGAAGGAGAGGAAGTTTCGGTAGTGGCGGTCATCCAGGACTCCCTTCAAGACCAGCTTGCCAGTATAGACAGCAAACTGTCTGAACTCTGTGGCCTTCCATCGGTCAACAAGCTCGAGTCCTCGTGGCTTCCTGGCAAAGCATTCTGGCACTGCCTTCGTCAGCTCCAGAAGTTTGCTGTTGATCTCCTCCTATTGGCCCATGGACAGTCTATGCTTGCGAAACTCTCGCTCTCCTCTCACCCAGATGACAATCAGCTTCTTCATTACTCCCAGGCAACACTGATGCATATAATCTATAGGGAACTGTGCAATCATGTCTATTGGAAGACGACAGAAGGGTGACATGGTGGTCCCATTTTCTTCTAGCCGTTGCTCCATTGTCCTCCTGTAGGACATGTCAGTCCAGAGAGGCAAGTTGTCAACGTCTTGAAATGTCATCATCCCAATCCAGATTCCTTGTGTAGCACACAGCCAGAGCGTCCTGAGTGATGCTGGATCTTTTTTACCATTGCCTTGGCTGGGGCATCACAGACTACGCATCTCAGTGTAACAGCAATTGTTTTTTCTTTGAATTCAATGCCATTTGTCAAGATGTCATCCAATTCTGACACCATCTCATCAAGGAACATCAAATCCTGTGGCTTTGATGGACCAAGAGTCAGGGTTACTGGGAAAATGGTGGCAGGTACCAGGTGGATGGCACACAGGACTGGCCAGAGTGTGGAGTTACTGCTCTTGAAAAGTGGCAAGCCATCGATATTAAATGAGAGCTCCAGTGCTATGAGCTGAGCAGTAACACATTCTGGGTAGTTAGTCAGTCGTTTCTGAATTTTATCTCGGATGTTGAACTGTATGTACTGCATATTGGATACTGTTTTGATATCCACTGACCTGGAAGTACGCAGAAGTGTGCGGCCCGTCTTTGGCAGATGAGGATGACCGTAACACCTTAATCCAGAGAGGAGGTCATCAAGAGAATTTAGATGGATGTTGTGCTTCACAGCCCACACCTGTAGGAACTGCTGGATTGTCTCAGGCTGATTGAATTCTTCCTCAAGCTTGCAATCTGATATTTGTGCACCACCTGAAGTTGAATTTTCTCCATCAGATGTGTAGCTATGATGTGCTTGCTCAAAAGTAGTGGGCTGTACTTGATCAAAGCTGACATAGGGCTGCGCTTGCTAAAAGGTAGTCAGTTGTGCTTGCTCAAAGGCAGTGGGTTGTGCTTGCTCAAATGTGGGATCAATCACAGTGGCTATTGAGGGCACTGCAAGAAGCTCTGATGATGGACTGACACTGTTCTCAGACTGATGCTGGCATATTCTCTTTGCTTTTTTCCACAGATTTGTATATGTAGACCTCTTCTTTGCTGAAGCCATTCTAAAAATGGACAGACATTTTTCTTTTACTACAGTGGGCTGGAGGAGAGAGTTTAGCTTAAGCTTTAATCTTCTCTTATTAAATTTTTTATATGTAAATTCCATAACAACTGAGGACAGAAATTCTGATCTGTATTTTTACGGATACATGTGGCCAGGCCCTAAGACCTACACTTCTCGGCTTCTCGGTCATTTATGTCAACGGCATGCAACCATGCCTGTAAATTTTTACAGGCAGTTGTTAATTACAAGTTGTTAACTACATGTGCAGAAAATATCTGCTCAGCTACCAGCTCTGCTAACCTGCAACATATTACTAAAATACAGTATGCTAGGCCCACTATGTAAAATGTCCAATCAAATGTGTTTTGTTATTTAAGCTTACCTGATCGCAGATGGCAGATGGCAGATGGCAGCAGGTGGAATACTGTACTCTCTGGAGCACTAAAAGCAATGGCAAAGATGGAAAAGTTTACGGACAGTATTAACAGTAAACAATCCAATATTCTGAGAATTCCTAGCCGATATGCCATAAATCCAACAAAACCAATATAAATAGCAGAAAAACAGTATATAAGAACCAACATAGGCTATATTCAATTTACCAATACGCCACAGGGTTTCTACAGTTCGAGCTTCTACTTTTTTAAAAATGTGAATGACAGTTTGAATTTAGGGGCACCAGTGTGAGCGTAGGGATGCAGCAATTAACCAATGTCACTATTAGCTGCACTTTAACACGCCACGGTTTTCTAACGTGAGCATTTTAGAAGCTGTGGTATTTCCGCCTGTGATTCTGTGCTCTTGAATGCAGCCTCACGTTCGCTCAAGACTACACTTGTCAAAACTTCTCAGAGAGCAAATCACTGTTTATGTTTGTGTAGAGGCTACATTATCTAACAGAGGGGACACAACATCCCAGCTTTTTATCCATCAAAAAGTGCCTTAAATCAGCAGTGTGGAAGCATTTTGGATTCCTACAAACTTAACTTAGTTTGTTGAAGAAGACTGATTCAATTTGCAAAGCTGCCGACAAAACGTGCCTGCCAATGGCTCAAACGCATGTAACTTACTAAGACAACTTCCAGATCACCATCCATCCTTGCATGATCAAGACAAGGTACTAAAAGTAAACTGAAACACGGTTAACTTGGCGGCAAGTTGCTTACTGAAACATAAAGCTGGTAGGGGATTAAATATAAATCAACTAAGTAGCGGTGTTGGACTTTAGTAAAGCAGGAACCGGCGTATTGTTGCACCCATCAATACTTTACATACATTACTTTACATCTTATACAAGCTCACCAAAATGTCTGTAATCTAGTCCAACAAAGTAGAAATATTCCAGCGTTTCTTCTCAGCAGTGTGTCTTCCATTCACATGGCTGAATCAGCTGGTTTGGTGCTATATACTTCCTGTTTGCATCTGTATCAGGCTAGGCGTAAAAGACTAACCTATTGCACTAAGTCTAATTGGTTTTTTGTTTTGTTTGTCTTCAAAAAAGGTAGTTACTGTATTATTTAACTTTCAAATGGCAACTATTGTGAATTCTAAAAGGCATACTTTTTTCCCACTGTATTTAAATGTGGTTTTAATAATAATAACTTTATTTGTATAGCACTTTTCTAAAAGCAAAGTGTACAAAGTGCTTTACATAGGCTACAATAAAACCCCCAAAAAACAATGATGCAGAATTTACCACAATCAAATAAATAAAACAGTTGAATAATAAACATAAATAAAAAAATAACAAAAAAGGAATAAAAGGTAATACAGGGGATAAATGGATACAACTAGAAAACGAACAGACATGCAACTAAACACAGCAACACAACTTAGGAGCACCAGTGCTCCCGGGCAAAAGGCTTAAAGGGTAACTTCGGTATTTTTCAACCTGGACCCTATTTTCCCAACTGCGGGTGTCTAAGAAACTAATGGGGACAACAATTTTTGAAATTGGTCCAGTATTGAGCGAGATCGCTTCAGCCGGCAGCCGCGAAACGGGCTGCAGTGTAATCCGACGGGGCAAATGCGCACCGTCAATGTACATCCACTAAAAATGCTTGTTTTTGCCACTGACTGGCTCAGATTGTTATTATAAGTGTCTGACACAATATGGAAAGGACCCTATACAGAAATGAAACGTACTTCCTTACCTTTAGCTTGATCCCGTCTGTGTGTAACCAAGTCTCGCCCAAGTCCCGCGAGAGCTTAGTTGTTGCAGGAAGTCACCTGTGAAACGTGAGTGAGAGTTGGAGAGAGGAGTGCCACCGGGAGGAGTTTGTTGTGTTGGAGTACAGAGATCGTAGCTTAGCGTTATCTAAAAGATCTAAATAAAAAAAACAATGGTTCGTGTTTGCGCATTTCCGAATTGTGCCAACAAAATGTCGCGCAACACTTCGCGCAGCTTTCACAGACTGCCTTTGTTGGATAGTGACCCGCTGAAGTTGTGGCTAGTTGTGCTACAAATGGATGCCAACACTCCTGTCCATACACTGCGCCTTGCAGACCATCGGGTCTGCAGTGACCATTTTGACCGGTATGACTACAGCCAGCCAAAGAGGAGACGAAATCCTATCCCAAAGCACTTTTTCCTAAAGAAAAATGCTGTCCCGAGAGTGGAGAGACCTGCTGCAGACAGAGTGGAGGTAATGTTATCAGCTAAAGTTATTGTGTTGTCCTGGCATCAGTACACACGGCAAAAACAATCACTAAACTAGAAAGGCACTCGGAGAGCGCAGACCTCCGCCAAGGTTCATGCTATTATTGTTTGTTCGTGAGTCGGATCCAGATCCGCTCCAAAATTTAATGGGTTCTTCCTTGGCCCATGCTACACCCTTCCACCAAGTTTCATGAAAATCGGGCCAGTATTTTTTCCGTAATCCTGCTGACAGACAAACAAACAAACGGCACCGAAAACAAAACCTCCTTGGCGGAGCTAGCCAGTAGTATGTGTAAAATATCAACTGAGTCATGATTGATTATAAAATATGTATATAGATTAATTTCCCCTTTTCAGCAGTTGACATTCATAATAATACAATAAGTGATATCAACAAGCTGAAATTATCTGTGTAATATTGTTGCCAAAGTGTGTGTGCGTGGTGTAAAAATGTCATATTTATGCTTACCTATTATATGACCTATATTCTGCCTCCCAGGCAGTGTCTATGTGTTTTCTGTATTTTCTAAATATTTTCTATGTTTTTATTAGTCTAGTGCCCCCTGCTGTATTTTCAGGGTAAATACTCACCGCTCTGCATCACTTCCTGTGCAGACCTGAAAGAGGACATTTGGGGAGCACATGGTCTAGTGGAGGGCTAGAGTTGCATGTCAGGAGCTCATGTTTGAATCTGATGCCATCTGGTTGTTTTTCCAGTGGAGGCATTGCTTGTGAGTTGGTTATATGTGTATTCGCAGTTCATCTAGAGATATTAGCAAGTATTTTGGTGATAGTAGAAACGAAATGTTTAGTTTTTGTATGCAAGTTTATGCTAATGCTATTGACATCCTGTATACAGCTAGCATGCTGTAGCAATTGTGTTTTGTTGTCTTGTTTATTATTTTGGTACATACTACTATGTATAGAGGACATCATGTTAATTGTGTTGTGTTTTGCTACCTTTTCAGTTTCACTCCTAATTTATGATTACAAGGACATTGAGTCTGGAATAAAATTTGGAGCTAGAACGCTACATCCTGACTCCCGTGTCATTTATATGGAGTTTGGCTGGCTGTCTAGCTGGAGTTGCGACACCTCAGCGAGGACAGTACAGTGAAAAAGCAGACACTACCTGGAGTTTCAACAGCTGCGGCAACAGATAAACCTCCTCACATCTAAACATGGAACAAAAACAAGGTGACAGCGCTTCAGTATCCAGCTCTAAGAGTGGCCGCACAACAGCCTCATCCGCCAGTGCAGCAGCAAGAGCCCGCGCCAAGGCTGAAGCGGCGAAAGCACGTGCTTCATTTGCCGAGAAGGAGGCACAGCTAAAAATGGAAAAGGCTCAAAAGGAAGCAGAACTGCAATTAGGTAAGGTTAAGTTAGAGGCTGAACTAGGAACGTTAACTCTACAACGAGAGGCAGCTGCAGCTATAGCGCAAGCTGAGGCCTTAGAGGCAGCTGAAGAAATGGAGAAAGGGATGGTATTGGACAAGGCCAGAAAGCCAGTGTCAGAAAGGGATGTTGCAGAGCGCACAAGTGAATACGTGGACGCACAGATTAAACTCCGCTCATCACACACATGCTCACCCTTTCCTCCCACCTCCTCATCTCTACCTGCTCCTGATGAAAGCCTCATTACATGGGGAACTCCTTTGGAAAATGACTCACGCCCACGACATGGCGGAACCAGTAAGCTACCTGTTGCTGATGATACATTTATCAATACTTTTGTATCACTCCCCAAGCAAACTGCAGCTAAGGCCCTTCCGAGGGATAATGAGCACTGGATGGATTCCAAGGCAGCTCACCACTCTATGAACCCCACAGCCCAGTCATATGTTCCTCAGCATGCTGCAGCTTCTGTCGGCCCTGCACCTGTAACAGAAGATTTCGCACGTTACCTGGCTCGTCGTGACTTGGTGAGCACAAGCCTCTTCCACTTCGATGACAGGCCTGAAAACTACAGAGCGTGGCAGTCATCATTTAACAATGCAGTAAGAGGCCTTGGCCTCACCGCTAGTGAGGAATTGGATCTGCTAACAAAATGGCTTGGCAGAGAATCCACTGAGCACGTCAGAAGGATACGCTCAGTGCACGTCGGTGACCCTGAAGCAGCGCTAAGGAAGGCTTGGGGACGGCTCCAGGACTGCTATGCCTCACCAGAAGTTATAGAGAGTGCCCTATTTAAAAAGTTGGACAATTTCCCTAGAATTTCTGCCAAAGACTACATCAAGTTAAGGGAGCTGGGAGATCTCCTTATGGAGCTTCAGTGTGCCAAGGAGGAAGGCTACTTGCCGGGTTTGACGTACCTTGATACAGCCCGTGGCATCGGCCCCATCGTCGAGAAACTCTCTTATGGTCTCCAGGAGAAGTGGATCTCCCATGGCTCACGGTTTAAAGAGGAAAATAATGGCTGCTTTCCTCCATTCGACTTCTTCGCCAAGTTCATCTGCTACGAGGCACGTACCAGGAATGACCCGAGTTTCACTCTCCCGAGTAGCAGCAGTAGTGCACTTGGGAAACCAGACAGACCCACCTTCAAGAGCACCAGCACAAGGGACCCCATATCTGTCCGCAAGACAGATGTCTCTTCAGTTAAGGACCCCAGCAGGGATGCTCCAATGATGAAGAATGACGGGCCGGGGAAAAACTGTCCCATTCACAACAACAAGCCACACCCACTCAGGAAATGTAGGGGCTTTAGAGCAAAGACTCTTGATGAAAGAAGGGCCTTCCTCAAGGAGAATGGAATATGTTTCAGGTGCTGCTCCTCAATAACTCACTTGGCCAGGGACTGCAAAGCCACAGTGAAGTGTAGTGAGTGCGATAGCAGTCGCCACAACACAGCTATGCACCCAGGCCCAGCACCCCAATCTCCCAAGCCTTTTTCATTCTCATCAGACAATGGTGGGGAGGGGGAAGAAGACCCTTCTAACACACCAGCAGTCAACTCCCAATGTACTGAGGTCTGTGGTGTAGGCCAAGCAGCTAGGTCCTGCTCAAAGATTTGTCTGGTCAGAGTATATCCTCAGGGGCAGCGTGACAAAGCCATCAACATGTACGTTATACTCGATGACCAGAGTAACCGCTCATTGGCCAGGTCAGATTTCTTTGAGCTGTTTGACGTTCAGGGCCACCCATCCTCATACTCCTTAAAAACCTGTGCTGGTACCGTTGACATGTCTGGGAGAAAAGCAGAAGGCTTCCAGATTGAGTCGCTAGACAGAAAGGTCAGTCTTGCTCTCCCTGCACTTATTGAGTGTAATGAAATACTCAATAATCGCTCTGAAATACCAACACCGGACGCAGCTCTCCACCATCCACATCTGAGAAGTGTAGCAGTCCACATTCCAGAGCTTGACTCCAATGCTGAGATTCTCCTGTTGCTCGGAAGAGACATCGTCAGGGTGCATAAAGTCAGGCAGCAGGTTAACGGGCCACATAATGCACCTTTCGCTCAAAGATTGGATCTGGGCTGGGTGCTGGTGGGCGAAGTGTGTTTGGGGAATGCACATAAGCCAAGTGTGAGCACATTCAAGACTAACGTGTTGGAGAATGGCCGTCCTACTATCCTCACTCCCTGTGAAAGCTTCCTGCGGCTGAAGGAGAAAGTCTGTCATGGCGGGGAGCGACAAGACAACCTATCCAGGTCAAGGAGAGTCTCAGAGCAAACACTTGGACAAGCAGTGTTCAACAGGACAAAGTCAGACAATAAACTTGCCCCTTCCATTGAAGACATAATCTTCCTAAAAATCATGGACGAGGAAGTCTACAGAGACGAGACGCACAGTTGGGTTGCTCCTCTCCCGTTTAGAGTGCCTAGGCAGCGCTTACCCAACAATCGCCAGCTAGTGCTCAATCGTCTCATCTCGCTACAACGCACACTGGACAGAAAGCCTGAAATGAGAGACCAGTTCATTGCTTTCATGGAAAAGATTTTCAAGAACAACCATGCTGAGCCAGCACCACCACTGAGAGAAGATGAAGAGTGCTGGTACCTGCCAACTTTCGGAGTCTATCATCCACAAAAGCCTGGCCAAATCAGAGTCGTATTTGACTCTAGTGCCCAGCACTCTGGCGTCTCTCTCAACGATGTGCTCCTCACTGGCCCAGACCTCAATAACTCCCTTCTGGGAGTTTTAATCCGCTTCAGAAAGGAACAGGTTGCAATCCTTGCGGACATACAACAAATGTTCCATTGTTTTCTCGTCCGGGAAGACCATAGGAACTACCTGAGGTTCCTGTGGCACAGAGACAATGATATGTCCAAGGATGTCATTGACTACAGGATGAAGGTCCATGTTTTCGGCAACAGCCCTTCGCCAGCTGTTGCTATCTATGGTCTAAGAAGGGCTGTCCGAGAAGGCGCACGAGAACATGGAGCTGACACCGTGCAGTTTGTGGAGCGCCATTTCTACGTGGACGATGGGCTTCTATCCCTACCTACCAAAGCTGAAGCCATCGACCTCCTGCAGAGGACTCAGGCGTCCCTCAGTGAGTCAAACCTGCGGCTGCACAAATTTGTTTCCAACCGTCAAGCTGTCACGGATGCGTTCCCATCTGAAGACTGTGCAGCAGGTGTTAAGGACCTGGACCTCAGTGGAGAAACCACAACCATGCAGCGCAGTTTAGGACTCTGTTGGGAGATAGCAACTGACACCTTCACCTTTGCAGTGTCAACCAGCAACAAGCCATTCACTCGCCGTGGAGTTTTGTCCACAGTGAACAGTCTTTTCGACCCCCTTGGTCTGGTGGCTCCGGTCACTATCCAGGGCAGAGCTCTCTTGAGGGAATTTACTGCGGACATGAGTGACTGGGATGCGCCACTCCCAGAGGAGAAAGTCCATGAATGGGAAATCTGGAGAGACTCTCTACAAGATCTGAAACAGCTTCATGTCCCACGGACATACACAACAACCTCTCTTTCCAAGGCAAAGCACACAGACTTGTGTGTATTTTCGGACGCATCTACGAAGGCCATTGGTGCTGTGGCATATCTGAGGGCTGAACACGAAGATGGACAGGTCGACGTGGGCTTTGTTATGGGAAAGGCGAAGCTTGCTCCCCTTTCTGAGCCTACCATTCCCAGGCTCGAGTTATGTGCCGCGGTGCTAGCCGTTGAAATGGCAGAACTCATTCAGGATGAGTTGGATCTCAAGCTGGATGCTACCAAGTTCTACTGTGACAGTAAAGTAGTGCTTGGGTACATCTACAATGAGACCAAGCGCTTCTATGTGTACGTACATAATAGAGTCCAGCGCATCCACCAGTCAACAAAGCCAGAACAGTGGTCCTATGTTCGCACCGAGGATAATCCAGCTGACCACGCAACCAGATTGGTCCCTGCATCACGTCTGGTACAGACAACATGGCTAACCGGACCCGCTTTCCTGCACAGACCTTCTGCAGACGATCCAGCAGCAGAAAAGACCTTCGAGCTAGTTAGCCCAGAGAGAGACACAGAAATTCGTCCACAAGTAAGCAGCTTTATTACCAAGATTCAAGAGAGAAATCTTACTCCTGAACGTTTCCAGCGTTTCTCCACCTTGAGCTCACTCATTAGAGCTGTAGCGTTCCTCATCCACATCGCCAGATCTCACAAACACTCCAACCAGCCCAATGGATGTAAGGGGTGGCACCGTTGCAACCTACCTCGTACTCCAGATGAGTTGTCCCAAGCCAAAGATGTCATCGTTAGGGCAGCTCAGAGAAAAGCCTTCCCAGAAGATTTCACATTGCTTTCCCTTGGGAAAACTGTAGCCAAAGACAGTACTCTTCTGAAGCTCAGTCCTATCCTTGAGAACAATCTCATCTGCATCGGAGGCCGGCTGAAACACGCGCACTTGGACACAGGAGAAAAGAATCCCCTTATCCTCCCTAAGCACAGCCACATCTCTGTGCTGCTGACACGGCACTACCACGACCAGGTGAAACATCAAGGCCGTCACCTTACGGAAGGAGCCATCAGAGCAGCAGGGTTGTGGATTATAGGGGGTAAGAGACTCATCAGCTCAATCCTACACAAATGTGTAACATGTCGAAGACTCCGTGGCAAAATGGAGGAACAACGTATGGCAGATCTACCTCCTGAGCGTCTTCAGACATGCCCACCCTTCACATATGTAGGGTTGGATGTGTTTGGACCCTGGTCCGTCATCGCCAGACGTACAAGAGGAGGCCAAGCTCAAAACAAGCGATGGGCAGTGATGTTCAGCTGTATGAGTTCAAGAGCGGTCCATATCGAGATACTGGAATCTATGAACACCTCAAGCTGTATCAACGCACTCAGGCGTTTTTTCGCAATCCGTGGACCTGTGAAACAGCTCAGATCTGACTGTGGCACAAATTTCGTGGGCGCTCGTAAGGAACTGGGACTAGGAAAGGAGCAGCAGAGCACTAGTGTGCAGAGCTACCTCAGTCAACAAGGTTGCACATGGGAGTTCAACCCCCCTCATGCTTCACATATGGGCGGATCATGGGAGCGCATGATTGGGGTGGCTCGAAGGATCCTCGACTCCATGCTGCTTCAGGAGAACACTCACCTTTCTCACGAAGTCTTGTGCACTCTTATGGCGGAGGTTACAGCAATAATGAATGCGAGACCTCTCATCCCAGTCTCCACAGATCCTGACTCACCATTCATACTAACACCTGCAATGATACTCACCCAGAAGGTCGGAGTCCCACCTCCTCCTGGAGACTTCACAGACAAGGATCTTCTCTGCAGACAGTGGAGACAAGTACAAGCTCTCGCCAACAAGTTTTGGACCCGCTGGAGCCAAGAGTCCCTCCCAACTCTGCAAAGCAGACGAAAGTGGACTGAAGCTCGCAGAAACCTATGTCCAGGCGATGTTGTGCTGTTGAGAGACAGTCAAGCTGCCCGCAACGAGTGGCCCATGGCTATAATCACTTCTGCCTTCCCTGGAAAAGATGGAAGAGTCCGCAAAGTGGAGGTCAAGACCACAAACCAAGGTTCTGCGAGGATTTACCTGAGACCAGTCTCAGAAGTTGTTTTGCTTCTTCCTAAAGAGGACTCTTGTTAATGTCGTGGTAATGTAGTTCTCAATTGTGACCTTACAAAGGTCAGGCGGGGAGTATTCTGCCTCCCAGGCAGTGTCTATGTGTTTTCTGTATTTTCTAAATATTTTCTATGTTTTTTATTAGTCTAGTGCCCCCTGCTGTATTTTCAGGGTAAATACTCACCGCTCTGCATCACTTCCTGTGCAGACCTGAAAGAGGACATTTGGGGAGCACATGGTCTAGTGGAGGGCTAGAGTTGCATGTCAGGAGCTCATGTTTGAATCTGATGCCATCTGGTTGTTTTTCCAGTGGAGGCATTGCTTGTGAGTTGGTTATATGTGTATTCGCAGTTCATCTAGAGATATTAGCAAGTATTTTGGTGATAGTAGAAACGAAATGTTTAGTTTTTGTATGCAAGTTTATGCTAATGCTATTGACATCCTGTATACAGCTAGCATGCTGTAGCAATTGTGTTTTGTTGTCTTGTTTATTATTTTGGTACATACTACTATGTATAGAGGACATCATGTTAATTGTGTTGTGTTTTGCTACCTTTTCAGTTTCACTCCTAATTTATGATTACAAGGACATTGAGTCTGGAATAAAATTTGGAGCTAGAACGCTACATCCTGACTCCCGTGTCATTTATATGGAGTTTGGCTGGCTGTCTAGCTGGAGTTGCGACACCTCAGCGAGGACAGTACAACCTATAAGACCATTTTTATGCCTACATTTGTATATCCTATACATTAGCAGATAGGCTATCATAGAGATACTTACTGGCAATGAATGATGATGGTAGCTCTTCAATGAGTAGGAGCTCTTCATCCGTATACTCTGGCTCAAATAAATACGGGCCGCCATCGAATTCCACGTTGTCGAAATCAGGTAAATATTCAGCCATGACTTAGAAAATCTTTTAGATAACGCTAAGCTACGATCTCTGTACTCCAACACAACAAACTCCTCCTGGTGGCACTCCTCTCTCCAACTCTCACTCACGTTTCCACAGGTGACTTCCTGCAACAACTAAGCTCTCGCGGGACGTGGGCGAGACTTGGTTACACACAGACGGGATCAAGCTAAAGGTAAGGAAGTACGTTTCATTTCTGTATAGGGTCCTTTCCATATTGTGTCAGACACTTATAATAACAATCTGAGCCAGTCAGTGGCAAAAACAAGCATTTTTAGTGGACGTACATTGACGATGCGCATTTGCCCCGTCGGATTACACTGCAGCCCGTTTCGCGGCTGCCGGCTGAAGCGATCTCGCTCAATACTGGACCAATTTCAAAAATTGTTGTCCCCATTAGTTACTTAGACACCCGCAGTTGGGAAAATAGGGTCCAGGTTGAAAAATACCGAAGTTACCCTTTAACCGTAGAACCCTGTGCCAGCAAACCAGTGTATAAACCTAAAAACCAAGATGTGTTCAGTACGCCAATGTATCAAAACCAATATGTATTCAAGGTAACCAAAGTATGTTAGCAAATCAGTATTTGAACTCAGAAACCAATAGGTATATTCAACAAAACAAATAGCCTATGTATGTGCACATATATATTTTTGTGTGTATATATACACACAAAAACCAATGCATATACTATATCTATCTAATATATATATATATATATATATATAACCCAATGCGTATGTTATAAAACATTATACAGTGGTTAACCAAAAGATTTTATAACCAATAGACACATCACTTATCCATGTAGTTGATTCATTTCTCAATGGCATCCCATAATATTTTTTTTATCGTCAATGTCGAGTGAGCAGTATGAGCCTGAGGCTAGCAATCAAACATCACAAGGTCCAGAGACTACACAGACAGACAGAACCACACACAATCTATAGCCATCAATGTAGCCAATTCAAACTAGTGACCATATAGCTCTTTGTAACCTGACAGACACCGATGGGCACAAACACAGCAACACACAGGGCCAGAGTGGGACTCATTTTCAACCTGGGAGTTTCAAGACCAGCTGGTACCCACCAAGAACCCTCAACAATAAATACGCATGGCACTGTTCTCTGCAACCCAGTTATTACCTCCGCCAAGGAGGTTACATTTTCGGTGCCGTTTGTCTGTTTGTCAGCAGGATTTACGGAAAAACTACTGGGCCGATTTTCATGAAACTTCGTGGAAGGGTGTAGCATGGGCCAAGGAAGAACCCATTAAATTCTGGAGCGGATCCGGGTCTAACTCACGAAATTTGCATATCATAGCAGACTGGACTATTGGCCTTGGCAGAGGTCTGCGCTCTCCAAGTGCCCTTCTAGTTTCACAGTATCCTTTTCTAAGAAAAACAATTTCTTTTTTAGTGCAAGCTTCAAAACTTAACATGTCTAGCCATCTAAATATTTTTCAAATCATCTTCAGGTCTGACATGTCACGTCTGATCAAACTAATCACAATTTAAAGAGTGGGCCACTCTCATCCCCCAGTCTGCATCAGCCAAGTCTTTCCCACGACGGGCATTATAAATAATAGAATTTCAAATTCCTTGAAAATCACAACATCCTTAGTAAAAACCAAATTGGCTTTCTCCCCAAACATCGTACCACCGAACATATTTACACCCTTCACACACTCATTGAAAAACATGTACACCAAACAAAAAATGGTAAAATATTTGCTTGCTTTAGTTGTCTAGTGTATCCCCAGCTTTAGGAAACACCATCATACCACACACCATGAGCTACACCTACCTCAGCCTTACAATAACAGCCTCGCAGTCAGTTTCTAGCAGGAAGTTTCAGCCTGGCAGTGAATGCACTTAAAGGAAAAAGCTCGAAGAACTCTAAATGCAATCAAAATAAAATTTTATAATATCCGAATTCCAATTAAAATCTGGCTTAGAATATTTGAGAATGTGATCCAGCCCAGTGTACCGGTGTATGGTAGTGAAGTCTGGGGTTCACTCAGTCATCAGAGCTTCACCAGCTGGGAGAAACATCCAACAGAATCCCTACATGCTGAATTTTGCAGACACATCCTACACATACAAAGAAAAACACCAACAAACGCATGCAGAGCAGAATTAGGCTGTTACCCATTATTAACATTCAAAAGAGCACTAATTTTTTAAATCACCTTAAATCCAGTTCCCCTGACAGCCTCCACTCCAAAACCCTCCAAACCCAAGAGGTGAACCCAGAAAAGCATCCGCTGTGTCAGTTGGTGCTGAGACTAACCACCTCCCCTCAGCCACACCTTCACCAGGCTCACACCAACACTGCTTTACACCAATTCTCTTAAACCAAATTATTAAACAATGCAAAGAAACCTATCTGGAACACTGGAAAAAAGAAACCAAAAGTCAAAGCAAATTAGAATGTTATCTGGCCCTAAACAGAGAATATGAATTAGCAGAATATCTCTTTACTGTCAGAGATAGAAAGCAGAGACAGATCCTCACCAGGTACAGGCTCAGTGACCACCAATTGGCCACCAATCACCACCAATCAAAACAGGAAGACATAAGAAATCATGGCAACCAAAAGACAACAGAACATGTGGTCACTGCTCGACAGGTGAGGTCGAGACAGAGATGCACTTCCTCCTAAAATGTGAAAAATTCAAACCAGCCAGAGAAACAAACTCAGCTTCCAAATTCCCAACTTCAAAGAGCTTGATGAAAAGTCCAGACTAGAAATTGTTTTAGGAGAAGAAACACAGCAGATCTGACTGCACAATATGTATTAACCTGCCACAACCTGAGGAACAGTGAGTGACCAACACATACATGTGCGCACACACACGTTGATCAATGTGTTGTATTTTTGATTCTTGCTTTATTCCCATTTGAACTGTATCATTTATAGTTGAGACTGTCACTGTTGTGACTATTGATAGTCATCATATGATGGAGTGCTAACCCAGCACACACACAGACGCGCCCACACACTGTACCATGCTCTGTACCTTAATGCTTTGGCAACATTGTTTGTAAACTTTCATGCCAATAAAGCAAATTGAACTGGAGAGAGAGAGAGAGAGAGAGAGAGAGAGAGAGAGAGAGAGAGAGAGAGAGAGAGATCAGCCTACATGATAATCCATTTACAAAATTCCCTGACCTCAACCCCCCTCACCAGCCCAACAATCTTCCCGGTTTTCCCGATTACCCACTCCGGCATTGGCGACAGACACATACCTGGCATTTGAATGGGAGTTTTATCATCCCATCACGCCAGAGTGGCATCATTATCACACAGTATGCAAACTTGAATCCCAACTCGCTAGCAATTTAGTTAATGTAAAACAGTGTAATTTTAACGTTGTAGTAGTTTCTATGCACGGGCTGTCACCTCCAAGCAATAAGCTGACATATTCATGAGTAAAGTTATCGGTAATTTTTTCCATCACAGTCTAAACCAGATGAACTCCCCTACTAACAAAATCATACCGATACCAGACCAAATCTGTGTCAAAAAAATAAAATAAAAATAGTCTGCTATACAGACTGCTGTTGAACCGACCACAGACACAGCCTGTGTCTGTGGCCTTCACTGAACACTACATTGTACACCATTCACTGCGCACCTTAAACCAAATACAATACATTTTGTCTTTGAGATGTTTAAGACCATTCTGTTATTCATGACCCAGACCAACGGCAAATCATTTGTAAAGATTGTGAATAGTAGCGGCCCAAGGCAGCTCACTTGCAGTATTCCAGACTGTACATGTTTAGTATCAGAGAGACTACGATTAAAGAAAACTCTCTGTGATCTACTGAACAAATAACTCTTTATCCATGTCACAGCAGAGGATGAGAAACCATAACAAGAAAGTTTCTCTAACAGCAATCCGTGATCAATAACATCAAAGGCCGCACTGAAATGTAGTAAAACTGACCCCACAAGTGTCAATATCCATTAAACAGTCATCTTTTATCTGCGTCAGTGCTGTACATGTTGAATACCCATCCCTGTAGGCATGCTGAAAGTCTGTATTCAATTCATTTTCAGCGAAATAGCTCTGTATTTGATTAAAGACAATTTTCTCCATGAGTTTTGCCAGAACTGGTAGAATGCTTATAGGGCGACTGTTTGCACCTGTGAGGTTGGTTTTTGAATTTTTAGGTAATGGGATAATCTTGGCTTCCTTCCAAGCCTGTGGACATACACCCCAATTTAGACTTTGATTAAAAATATGACTAATTGGACTGGCCACCTGATGTGCTGCAATTTTCAACAACTTACCATCCAGGTTATCCAGGCCTGATGGCTTCTCATTGTTGATGAGAGTAAAAGCTCCTCAACCTTTACGGAGTCAATTGGACTAAACTCAAACCTATAAATTATAGTATCAGCTACATGTCTGAATGAAGCATCACAGGTCTTCATGGCCTATGTCAACCTACACCCTGCGCTCCCACCAGAGAACAATCATTGTTCATGTCTCCACTGACCAATTTTTTTAAGTATTACAAATCACTAAGAGCATAGTTATTGAAATCACATTATTTTGGGCATATATACAGCAGGAACTATAAATAAATTGATCAATGTGCCCTTTTTGTAAAAGTAAAGAAAGGTACATTTCGGTACACAACGGTAGCCCTACATTTCGTAAACCTCCACTATTACTTGTAATTGCACAACGATAATCAAAATCAATAAAGGATGACTCAAATCAAATGCAAATGGCATTGCTGCGTTTATATTGCAATGTGGTTTGAGATATATTTTCTAATAGAATCAAGTTCAAGTCATCTTGCCATTTTCTCTCTGAGGCAGGATACCACCAGCGGGCGACTTTCAGTTTACCTCACTAAAACACAGAACGCCGTAATTGTTGTTTAGCTGATGTCTTGACAACCAGCTAGTCTCCCTGGGGTCCAAGACTGACACAAATAAAAACATAAAAACTAACATGTGAAAACAAGAAACAAAACAATAAAATTATAGTCAAAGGAGTATAGTTGCCAAAAATCAAGATATCACATAGGCTAGTTCTTCAGGTACCATTTCATTTCCTTTTTGAAGCACGTCTTTCCTGCACTTGATCTAATATTGACTGGTAAGCGATTCCAAGACATGACAGCCCTTTATATGACAGTTTTCTTCAAGAAATTTGCATCTGCCCCCTACTGGCCTCTCGTGAAATGATAATGAATGTCTGGGCTGTAAACTATTTTATTATAGGGAAATTTGGGACTCTGACTGTTAATGACTCATTACTTAAATTAGCAGATAATCTCATTTCAACAGCCACCATGAGAATCGTGAATGCATATCTATTTTGGACTGTGAGGAACAGCCCAGAACAAGTCTTGCTGCCCTGTTTTGAGCAACTTGTAAATTGTTTAGATCAGTTTTTGATGCAGATGACCAAACCACTGAGCAGTAAGATAAGTGACACAGAACTAAGGATTAAACACTCTGGCTCAACACAGAAGGTGCAAGAAATGCAGCACATTTTCTAGTGATGGCGATGGCTCTGCCCATCTTAGAGACTGGGGCCTCTTGTCCTATCTTATCTTAAGTTTCAAAGATAGTAAAAATCTTATTTTGCTATTACAGAAGCAAATCCTAAACTCATGGCTGTGTCCTATCTTATCTTATACCTCCTGGCTAAACTTGATTGTAAATGTTTGTAAATTCTAAATCTCAATCATCAATCGTTTGTTTTTGCCTGTACCTGTGGTTAGAATGTGCAGGAGACAGCGGCTCATCTTAAACAACTCTGTTTCATTATATATTTAAACAGTACAGCATCCTGTAAATCCTAATCAATATGTCGTCTGGGAAGTTAAGGACATCATCTTGAGGTTTCATCAACCTCTCTATCATTAGATTTCTGTGTTCCCTCTCTTCATTGTCATTTAGACCCAGCAGAAGTCTGGCTGCCATTGTTGTCTGTTATTTTTCAATTTAGGACTATTCAGTGCTATTCTAAAATAGGATTCCTAAATTATGATATTCTCAAATTAGGATGCTTCTGTAATAGCTAAATTCTTATCTTAAGATAAGATAGGATTTTTTCCTAAATGCAGTTAGGAAACGTGACCAAATATCCTAAATATCATCCTAAACTGAGATAGGATAGGATTTCATAGGAAGTTTCTGTAATGACCACCCAGTTTTTCAATCTGACCATGATAGTGTACAGTCAAGCCATAGACCCAGAAGCTTAGCTTTCTTGACTTGTTGGATAGGTAAACCAGATATCTGTATGTCCAGTTTTGGGTCACTTGCCAATCTGTGCCTAGAGCCAAAAATTATGCACACTGTTTTAGTTACATCTTTATCCAATGCTGTACCTTCGTTATCTCATTGGACAGAACCTGTTTAAGCTCTGAACATGTGGTTGCAGCATACAGAGTGGAGTCGTCAGCATACAAAGCCAAGCTAGCCTAGTACAAGGGAGGTCATTTGTAAAAATGGAAAAAAGGAGGGGCCCCAGGCAGCTCCCCTGGGGCACACCACAGTCCAGCTCTCTGCTACTGGACAGGGTGCCATTAAAATAAACTCTCTGTGACCTAGAAGACAGATAACTCTTAAACCACAAAATGGAAAGGTTTAAATCCATAACAATCCCAGTCAGCCAATCGTGAGGCATTTGTGTCATAGCAGTGCAGGTTGAGTGACCAGCCCTGTATGCATGCTCATAGTAGTTAATCCATTTGCAGCAAAATAAGCTTGAATTTGCTCAAACACAATCTTTTCTAATAGTTTACTGAGTACTGGCAACATGCCGATAGGTCTACCGTTAAGGCCATTGAAAGTAGCTTTGGGTAGAGGAATAATCTCCTGCCGCTTCCATAATTTTGGACACACTCCACTTATCAGACATCTATTAAAAATGTGACAGATTGGAGTTGATACATATACCATATCAGCAGACCTATCATCAGGCAGAGAACGCAGCAACCTTTCAACCTCCCCAACAACAACCTGATAAAATTACAAACCACAGTTTTTGTCCTTCATAATACCATAGTAATGAGCAAGTGTGCGTTTGAATCAACAGTGGTGTGTCTATACCCTGCCTAAGCTCTGCCTAAGCTTGGAGGCCTTCCCAACAAAAAAAATCATCAAAATAATTTGCAATGTCAAGTGGCTTCAGAAACATGCCATCAGATTCCACAAAAGAGGCACACACACAAAAACATTTGCCCAACGTACTTAGAATGTTGTGGGAGGGTTACCTAAAATGCTACCAGCACGAAACCTCAGGGGAATGTTATTAAAATTACCCCCAAAAAACATTATTTGATATGGTTATTAGAACGTTTTGGGAATGTTATGTTGTACAAAAACATTTGCGCAACATTCTTGGAACGTTGTAGGAGGGTTACCCAAAATTCTACCGACAGGGAACCTCAGGGGAACGTTATTAAAATTACCCCCAAAAAACATTATTTTATGTGGTTATTAGAACGTTTTGGGAATGTTACGTTGAACAAAAACATTTGTGCAACATTCTTAGAATGTTGTGGGAGGGTTACCTAAAAGGCTGCCAGTAGGGAACCTCAGGGAAACATTATTAAAATTACCCCTGAAAAACGTTACTTCATGTGGTTATTAGAACGTTTTGGGAATGTTACGTTTAACAAAAACATTTGCACAACATTCTTAGAACGTTGTGGGAGGGTTACCAAATAGAAACCTGGAAGGCACGTTCTGGGAATGTTATGGGAACGTTATGTGTTAGCTGGGTAACTAGCTCAAAATGTGTGTTGTCTCTTTGCAGAATGGATTTCCGCCCAGCGTTTTGCTTTGAGGCTTCGTCTGGCCACCTCACTCTCAAGCCTTCGCCCAAAGCATCGAGGGTGGCCTGAGCCTACCGCTGGTGAGGGTCATCTGAGGCACTGAGGGTGAAGGTGCCTGAGAAGGTGAGGGAGCAGGCGGAGGTTTGTGTCCTCCAGGCCGGAGGAGACCCCACATGCTGCCAGCTGGTCCTCAGTGAGACCGAGGTCCAGTTTGGCCAGTACCGGGGTCAAACCTTCAAGTGGCTGCTAAGCCTCAATGTGGGCTACGCCTGCAGCCTGCTGGCGTCCCACCAGAAGGAGAGAGTGGGTGGGGACACCACCCAGATGCCAATCATGGGCAACAAAGATGCCCTGACTCCTATGCCCAGCTCTTCCCGGAGATGGTGGCGGTCATCAGGAGCCGTAGGATGTGCGAAGGCTCTCTGCCTGTGAGGGGCCTGGACCAGATGCTGGTTGGGTTTGGCGTCCACCCGCAGGTGACCTACAGGGCCCTGTATAAATCCACCAGTCAAACGTCAGTGTTGTAAATTATAGCAGAGATGTGTGTGATGCTGAACACTGTAACACACACTGACACACTGTACACACAGTAACACAGTGTAACGCAGTGTATCACACTGCAACACACACTGACACACTGTACACAGTAATGCAGTATAACACTGTAACATACACTGGCACACTGTACACACAGTAATGCAGTGTAACACACTGCAACACACACTGAAACACTGTACACACATTAACGCAGTGTAACACAGTGTAACGCAGTGTAACACAGTGTAACATACTGCAACACACACTGACACACTGTACACAGTAACGCAGCGTAACACACTGTAACACACACTGAAACACTGTACACACAGTAACGCAGTGTAACACAGTGTAACAGTGTAACACTGTAATACACACTGAACCACTGTACACACAGTAACGCAGTGTAAAACGGTGTAACACACTGTAACACACTGACACAGTGTACACACAGTAACACAGTGTAACACAATGTAACACACTGTAACACACTGTAACACTGGGTAACGCAGTGTAACACACTGTAACACACACTGACACACTGTACACACTAACGCAGTGTAACGCAGTGTAACAGTGTAACAGTGTAACACACTGCAACAAACACTGACACACTGTACACACAGTAACGCAGTGTGACAGTGTAACACACTGCAACACACACTGACACACTGTACACACAGTAACGCAGTGTAACACACTGTAACACAGTAACACACTGTAACACACTGTAACACACTGACACACTGTACACACAGTAACGCAGTTTAACGCAGTATAAAACAGTATAACACACTGTAACACACACTGGCACACTGTACATACAGTAACACAGCGTAACACACTGTAACACACACTGAAACACTGTACACACATTAACGCAGTGTAACACAGTGTAACTGTAACACACTGTAATACACACTGACACACTGTACAGACAGTAACGCAGTTTAACACAGTGTAATACACTGCAACACACACTGACTGTTTCACACACAGTAACGCAGTGTAACACACTGTAACATACTGTAACACACATTGACACACTGTACACACAGTAACGCAGTGTAACACATTGTAACATACTGTAACACACACTGACACACTGTACACACAGTAATGCAGTGTAACACATTGTAACACACTTACACACTGTACACACAGCAACGCAGGGTAACACACTGTAACACACACTGACACAATGTAAACACATTAACTTAGTGTAACAGTGTAACACACTGTAACACTGTAATACACACTGACACACTGTACTCACAGTAACGCAGTGTAACACAGTGTAACACACTGTAACACACTGAAACACTGTACACACAGTAACGCAGTGTAACTCAGTGTAACGCAGTGTAACACAATGTAACACACTGCAACACACACTGAAACACTGTACAAACATTAACGCAGTGTAACACAGTGTAACACAGAGTAACACACTGTAACACACACTGTACTCACAGTAACGCATTGTAACGCAGTGTAACAGTGTAAGACACTGCAACACACACTGACACACTGTACACACAGTAACGCAATGTAACACACTGTAACACACACTGAAACACTGTACATACATTAACGCAGTGTAACACAGTGTAACACAGTGTAACACACTGTAATACACACTGACACCCTGTACACACAGTAGCGCAGTTTAACACATTGTAACACACTGCAACACACACTGAAACAGTTTCACACACAGTAACGCAGTGTAACACACTGTAACATACTGTAACACACACTGACACACTGTACACACAGTAACGCAGTGTAACACACTGTAACACACACTGACACTATGTACACAAAGTAACGCAGTGTAACACATTGTAACGCATTCTGCACACAGCAACACACTGTAACACACTATAACACACTATAACACACACTGTACACACAGTAACGCAGTGTAACACAATGTAAACCACTGTACCACACACTGACACACTGTACACACAGTAACACAGTGTAACACACTGTAACACACACTGACACTCTGTACACACAGTAACACAGTGTAACACGGTGTAACACACTGCAATACACACTGACACACTGTACACACAGTAACGCATTGTAACACAGTGTAACACACTGTAACACACACTGACACACTGTACACAGAGTAACATAGTGTAACACGGTGTAACACACTGTAACACACTGTAACACACTGTAACAGACAGCAACAAAGTGTAACACAGTGTAACACACTGTAACACACACTGACACACTGTACAAACAGTAACACAGTGTAACATGGTGTAACACACTGTAATACACAGTAACACGGTGTAACACACTGTAACACACTGCAACACACACTGACACACTGTACACACAGTAACGCAGTGTAACACACTGTAACACAGTGTACAAACAGTAACGCAGTGTAACACAGTGTAACACACTGTAACACACACTGGCACACTGTACACACATTAACTCAGTGTAACACAGTGTAACACAGTGTAACACACTGTAATACACACTGACACACTGTACACACAGTAACACAGTTTAACACAGTGTAACACACTGCAACACACACTGAAACAGTTTCACACACAGTAACGCAGTGTAACACACTGTAACACACACTGAGACTATGTACACAGTAACGCAATGTAACACATTGTAACGCATTCTGCACACACAGCAACACACTGTAACACACTATAACACACTATAACACACACTGTACGCACAGTAACGCAGTGTAACACAGTCTAACCCACTGTAACACACACTGACACACTGTACACACAGTAACGCAGTGTAACACACTGTAACACACTGTCACACACTGTAACACAGGGTAACGCAGTGTAACACAGTGTAACACACTGTAACACACACTGACACACTGTACTCACAGTAACGCAGTGTAACACACTGTAACTCACACTGACACTGTACACACAGTAACGCAGTGTAACGCAGTATAACGCAGTGTAACACACTGTAAAACACTGTAACACACTGTAACACACAGTAACAGTGTAACGCAGTGTAACACTGCAATACACACTGAAACACTGTACACACAGTAACACAGTGTAACACACTGTAACACACACTGACACACTGTACAAACAGTAACACAGTGTAACACACTGTAACACACACTGAGACTATGTACACAGTAACGCAATGTAACACATTGTAACGCATTCTGCACACACAGCAACACACTCTAACACAATATAACACACTATAACACACACTGTACACACAGTAACGCAGTGTAACACAGTCTAACCCACTGTAACACACACTGACACACTGTACACACAGTAACGCAGTGTAACACACTGTAACACACTGTCACACACTGTAACACAGGGTAACGCAGTGTAACACACTGTAACACACTGTAACACACACTGACACACTGTACTCACAGTAACGCAGTGTAACACACTGTAACTCACACTGACACTGTACACACAGTAACGCAGTGTAACGCAGTATAACGCAGTGTAACACTGTAAAACACTGTAACACACTGTAACACACAGTAACAGTGTAACGCAGTGTAACACTCTGCAATACACACTGAAACACTGTACACACAGTAACACAGTGTAACACCCTGTAACACACACTCACACTGTACACAGGGTAACGCAGTGTAACACAGTGTAACACACTTTAACACACACTGACACACTGTACACACAGTAATGCAGTAACGCAGTGTAGCACACAGTGACACACTGTAACACGGTAACGCAGTTAAACAGTGTAACACACTGTAACACACACTGACACTGTATACACAGTAACGCAGTTTAACACATTGCAACACACACTGACACAAACAGAGTAACGCAGTGTAACACAGTGTAACACACTGTAACACACACTGACACACTGTACACACAGTAACACCGTGTAACACCGTGTAACACACTGCATCACACACTGTACACACAATAACGTAGTGTAACACACAGTAGTGCATAGTAACACACAGTAGCGCAGTGTAACACACTGTAACACACTGTAACACACAGTAACGTAGTGTAACACACTGTAACACACACTGACACTGTACACACAGTAACGAAGTGTAACACATTGTAACGCATACTGCACACACAGCAACACACTGTAACACACACTGACACACTGTACACACACTAAAGCAGTGTAACATAATGAAACAAACTGTAACACACTGTAACACACAGTAACGCACTGTAACACAGTGTAACACACTGTAACACACACTGACACTCTGTACAAACAGTAACACAGTGTAACACGGTGTAACACACTGCAACACACACTGACACACTGTACACAGTAACGCAGTGTAACGCAGTGTAACACAGTGTAACACGGTGTAACACACTGCAACACACACTGACACACTGTACACACAGTAACACACACTGACACATACTGACACACTGTACACACAGTAACACACTGTAGCACACTGTAACACACTGTAACACACACTGACACACTGTACACACCGTAACACACTGTAACACACACTGACACACTGTACACACAGTAACGCAGTGTAACACACAGTAACACAGTTTAACACACTGTAACACACTGTAACACACTGTAACACACTGTAACACACAGTAACGCAGTGTAACACAGTGTAAAACACTGTAACACACACTGACACACTGCACACACAGTAAGGCAGTGTAACACACTGTAACACACACTGACACTCTGTACACACAGTAACGAAGTTTAACACATTTTAACGCATACTGCACACACAGCAACACAGTGTAACACACTGTAACACAAACTGACACACTGTACACACCGTAACACACTGTAACACACACTGACACTGTACACACAGTAACGCAGTGTAATGCAGTGTAACACACTGTAACACACTGTCACACACTGTAACACACTGTAACAAACAGTAACGCAGTGTAACACAATGTAACACACTGTAACACACACTGACACACGGTACACACAGTAACACATTGTAACACAGTGTAACACACTGTAAGACACAGTAACGCAGTGTAACACAGTTTAACACACTGTAACAACACTGACACACTGTACACACAGTAACGCAGTGTAACACACTGTAACACACACTGACACACTGTACACACAGTAACACAGTGTAACATACTGTAACACACACTGACAGACTGTACACACAGTAACGCAGTGTAACACACTGTAACAAATACTGACACATTGTACACACAGTAACGCAGTGTAACACAGTGTAACACACTGCAACACACACTGACACAGTTTAACACACAGTAACGAAGTGTAACACACTGTAACACACACTGACACACTGACACACTGTACACACAGTAACACAGTGTGACACACTGTAACAGACTCTAACATACACTGACACACTGTACACACTGTAACGCAGTTTAACACAGTGTAACACTGCAACACACACTGACACACTGTACACACAGTAACGCAGTATAACACACTGTAACACACACTGACACACTGTCCACACAGTAACACACTGTAACACACTGTAACACACACTGACACATACTGACACACTGTACACACAGAAACACAATCTAAATCACACTGACACACTATACACACAGTAACGCAGTGTAACACACTGCAACACACACTGACAAACTGTACACACAGTAACGCAGTGTAACACAGTGTGAAACACTGTAACACACAATGACACAGTGTAACACAGTGTAACACACTGTAACACACACTGACACACTGTAATAATAATAATAATAATACATGACATTTATATAGCGCTTTTCTCGGTGCTCAAAGACGCTTTACAAACACAGGATAAAACAAATTTAATAGAGATATATATAAAAGATAGAAATAGATGAGAAAAGGACGTATACATAGGGAGGAATGGGGGAGGGGGGAGAAGAAGAAGATTAGAGGTCAAAAGCAAGAGTGAATAGGTGGGTTTTGAGGGCTTTTTTGAAAGATGACAGAGTGTTGGCCTTTCGGATGTGGCTGGGGAGGACGTTCCAGAGGGAGGGGGCGGCTGCAGCGAAGGCCCTGTTGCCCCAGGTCCGGTGCTTTGTCCTGATGGTTTGGAGCAGGTTAGCATCTGCGGACCTGAAGTGACGGGTAGGGGTGTGGTGGTGGAGGAGGTCAGAGAGGTAGGGGGGGGCCAGGTTGTTGATGGCTTTGAAGGTGGTGAGTAATATTTTGAAATGAATCCTGTATTTGATCGGGAGCCAGTGGAGGTCATGGAGGACAGGGGTGATGTGATCCGTGCGGCGGGTGGAGGTGAGCAAGCGGGCAGCAGAGTTTTGGACATATTGGAGTTTATTGAGGACATTGTTTGATGAGCCATATAGGATGCTGTTGCAGTAGTCGAGCCTGGATGTTATGAATGCATGTATGAGTGTTTCAGCGGCGGAGATGGATAGAGAGGGTCGGAGACGGGCGATGTTCCTCAGGTGGAAAAAAGCTGTTTTTGTGATTTGGTTTACATGAGGGAGGAATGAGAGGGTGGGGTGGAGGGGGTGACAATGGAGCCATCGATGTTGAGTGAGAAATCCTGACTAACTGACACACTGTACACACAGTAACGCAGTGTAACAGTGTAACACACTGCAACACACATTGACACACTGTACACACAGTAACACAGTGTAACACACTATAACACACACTGACACATACTGACACACTGTACACACAGTAACACAGTGTAACACACTGTAACACACACTGACACACTGACACACTGTACACACAGTAACGCAGTGTAACACAGTGTATCACACTGTAACACACACTGACACACTGTACATACAGTAACGCTGATTGGCTAGTGTTATATGACTTCTGATTGGCTGAGCTGACTACATTTGAGTGTTACATTGATGCTGATTGGCTGAGCTGACTACAGTCTAGTCACTAGACTGTAGTCAGCTCAGCCAATCAGCAGTCATGTAACACTAGACTCTAGTGTTACATGACTGCTGATTGGATGAGCTGACTACAGACAGGTGTTACATGGATGCTGATTGGCTGAGGAGGCTACAGTGTAGTGTCACATGACTTCTGATTGGCTGAGCTTACTACATCTGAGTGCTACATGGCTGCTGATTGGCTGAGCTGACTACAGGCTAGTGTTACATGGTTGCTGATTGGCTGAGCTGACTACAGGCGAGTGTTAAATGACTTCTGTTTGGCTGAGCTGACTACATTTGAGTGTTACATGGCTGCTAATTGGCTGAGATGACTACAGTCTAGTGTTACATGACTGCTGATTGGCTGAGATTACTACATTTGAGTGTTACATGACTGCTGATTGGCTGAGCTGACGACAGGCTAGTGTTACACGGCTGGTGATTGGCTGAGCTGACTACATGCTAGTCTTACATGACTTCTGATTGGATGATATGACTACAGACAGGTGTTACATGGCTGCTGATTGCCTGAGCTGACTACAGTCTAGTGTCACATGACTTCTGATTGGCTGAACTGACTACATTTGAGAGGTACATGGCTGCTGATTGGCTGAGGTGACTGCAGGCTAGTGTTACATGACTGCTGATTGGCTTTGATGACTACATTTGAGTGTTACATGACTGCTGATTGGCAGAGCTGACCACATGATATTGTTACATAACTTCTGATTGGCTGAGCTGATTACATGCTAGTTTTACATGACTTCTGATTGGCTGAGACGACTACATTTCACTGTTACATGACTGCTGATTGGCTGAGCTGACTACATTTGAGTGTTACATGACTTCTGATTGGCTGAGCTGACTACATAGTGTTACATGACTGCTGATTGGATGAGCTGACTACAGATAGGTGTTACATGGCTGCTTATTGTCTGAGCTGACTACAGTCTAGTGTCACATGACTTCTGATTGGCTGAGCTGACTACATTTGAGTGTTACATGGCTGCTAATTGGCTGAGATGACTACAGTCTAGTGTTACATGACTGCTGATTGGCAGAGATGACTACAGGCTATTGTTACATGCCTGCTGATTGGCTGAGTTGACTACATAATAGTGTTACATGACTGCTGATTGGCTGAGATGACTACATTTGAGTGTTACATGGATGCTGATTGGCTGAGCTGACTACAGTCTAATGTTACATTATTTCTGATTGGCTGAGCTGACTACATTTGAGTGTTACATTACTTCTGATTGGCTGAGCTGACTACAGTCTAATGTTACATTACTTCTGATTGGTTGAGCTGACTACATTTGAGTGTTACATGGATGCTGATTGGCTGAGCTGACTAAATTTGAATGTTACATGACTGCTGATTGGCTGAGCTGACGATAGGCTAGTGTTACACGGCTGCTGATTGGCTGAGCTGACTACAGGCTTGTGTTACATGACTTCTGGTTGGCTGAGCTGACTACAAGCTAGTGTTACATTACTTCTGATTGGCTGAGCTGACTACATTTGAATGTTACATGGATGTTGTTTGGCTGAGCCGACTACAAGCTAGTGTTACATTACTTCTGATTGGCTGAGCTGACTACATTTGAATGTTACATGGATGTTGTTTGGCTGAGCTGACTACAGTCTAGTGTTAAATGACTGCTGATTGGATGAGCTGACTACAGACAGGTGTTACATGGCTGCTGATTGGTTGAGCTGACTACAGTCTAGTGTCATATGACTTCTGATTAGCTGAACTGACCACATTTGAGTGTTACATGGCTGCTGATTGGCTGAGTTCACTACAGGCTAGTGTTACATGGTTGCTGATTGGCTGAGCTGACTACAGGCGAGTGTTAAATGATTTCTGATTGGCTGATCTGACTACAGGCGAGTGTTACATGGCTGCTAATTGGCAGAGATTACTACAGTCTAGTGTTACATGACTTCTGATTGGCTGAGATGACTACATTTCACTGTTAAATTACTGGTGATTGGCAGAGTTGACCACATAATAGTGTTACATGACTGCTGATTTGCTGAGCTGACTACATTTGAGTGTTACATGACTTCTGATTGGATGAGCTGACTACATCGTGTTACATGACTGCTAATTGGATGAGCTGACTAAGACAGGTGTTACATGGCTGCTGATTGGCCGAGCTGACTACAGTCTAGTGTCACATGACTTCTGATTGGCTGAGCTGACTACATTTGAGTGTTACATGACTTCTGATTGGCTGAGCTCACTACATAGTGTTACATGGCTGCTGATTGGCTGAGTTCACTACAGGCTAGTGTTACATGGTTGCTGATTGGCTGAGCTGACTACAGGCGAGTGTTACATGATTTCTGATTGGCTGATCTGACTACAGGCGAGTGTTACATGACTTCTGATTGGCTGAGCTCACTACATAGTGTTATGTAGCGATACCAGTGAGACCTTTGGAGAAAGCCCCAACCTCTCTGTTGCTTTCTCGAATCAACACAACATGGCCTATCACAACAAATGGCCATAAAGGTGTCTGGCTGATACAAACCACAACTTCAAAAGTGGTATCTGCCAGCAGGAGATGTCACCCTAAAAGCTTTTGGGGAATTAACGACAGGATACTGCGAGGAGGTTTGCAACTTTCTCACACATTCCAGAGTTAACAACCTTTATCTTCCAGCCATCGGGAGAAGAAGGACCCAAGGACTCAGGAGCCCTAATGAACAATACATTCACACATTCATACCTTCCACACCTATGAATATAGGGGATCATCCTCCCTTTCTTTATTGGAGACGGTCTGATTAATCGAAAGGGACAGTCACCATTGGGTGAGAACGGGTATACATACCAATGTGTCAATACGAAGGAACAACAGACTGTTGTTGACACGTACCAGAGTCTCATCACTTCCCTCTCTCTGAAGCAGGACTGTCATAAATCTTTTTCCTCTCTCTGCTCTCTCCTCTGAACTTACTCTCAACCCAATACTTCTTAAAATGTTTTCTATAAGTGTATCATGTATCTTGAAGTATAGGCTAAATGTGCCAACTATATGCTGAAGCTGTTTAATTCGTGGTGAATTGTATGCACCCACAATGTTAACTATTGTAGTTAAGGAAATGATTACAATTATTTTACTCTCCCTTTCTTTTTGCATGGTACCACACTACCACCTTGTGGTCATTTATAACTAGGACAGGTCAATATAATGTTGACCAAGCTTAATGGTATTAAATGGTTAAATTGTTTTTCACATTAGTCACATAGTTAGAAACACAAGTTACATATATGAGTTAACTTGGTAAAGACTGTCTAGTTATAGATTAGGCCATGAAGGTTTATTTGAGGTCCTTATATTGATATGCTAGCCATATAAATTCGAATGTAAGTTCCCAGGTTTTTATTATTTTGATCAATTGACAACAGTAATTGGTGGAGATGTAAAATACCTGCGTGTTACTTTAGGAAGAAATCTTAATTAAGATCACTTTGTAAGGGACCTCAAAATAAAATAGACTAGAGGAAAAATTCCTCTTACATCCATTTCCCCCCCTCTCCCTATTCGGGGTGGAACCATCTCAAACAAAGAAATTAATTAGTAAACAAGGCGTAACAGAAAAAAGAGCGCGAAGCGTGATTTGCATGGCGAACCACGCCTGGAAATTCAAAGATCTATAAAACTCTCTTATCTGGCCTTGTTCGCAGTTCAACGTTCGTTCAAGATTACGCTCTCACCAAGAAACCTGCTGAAACTAAGATCAACAATTTTAGCTGCAATTCGCCTTTAGTGAAACTTAGAGTTTGAGCCTGGAGTTAGAGACGTCTTCTCCAGATGAACTTAAGAATCGCTTGCAAGAAGTTTGAACCTCGAGTCTAATAGTCAAGAAGTTATCAACGCCTGGCCAAGCGAAGATTGCTTTCGAAGCTATTTAGGGACGAGATTATTTAGACTTTACAACAGTTAGAAGAGCTAGAAACTTCAACTCCATCCAGCAGCCAACACTGGTGCAACATCGCCACAGTGTTCTACATCCACGGACCTGATGACTACAGCTTTGACGAGCCGGTAGCGCTGCTTGCCCCGACGTGACGATAGTACCAGAGACCAGCTGTTCCATCCAGCGTCTGCCGTTGCCAGGTAACAGGCCTCGCCGAGTCCGTCTCTCCGAGCTCAGCGGGACCAGACAACCCCGACCGGCAAGACCTCCCAACTGAACAAAGTAGGCTCTGACTATCCACGTCTTTACTGCTGAGAGTTGATGCAAAGTTTAGATTCAAATTAAATAGATCAAGAAAGTTAGGCTTTATAGTTTAGGTGTCCCGTAGCTTTCCGCCTCGTTCCTCTGCTTAATTGATCCATACATACCTCCATTTACTGCTGCCAATTCTTATTCCCACATTTCATTATCATTTTCCTTTCATCCTTATTTTGTTTCATTACATTCCATGCCTATTTTAGTCTATAGTTTCCGTATTTCATTCTGGTGATCAATATCAGTGACTTATATCGCTTATTTCATTGAATATGGTTATACTTGGATCGTTAAATAAATATTCCCATCTATTGCAGAGAAGTTGTCATGTGTTTCCTTACCTGCAGAGAAAAGTAATCCCTGAACTGGAAAGATCTTGTGATCTTTAGATTGATGACTGATTAGTATGAGTAAAGGTCCTTCATTTAAGAAGGTGGTGCCCCTACGAGTGTAATTTGATCTCTTGATCAGAATATTAATATTTATATGCCTTTACCAAATTATAAGTTCGATATTTTCGACTCAACACGCTACAGTTACATGACTGCTGATTGGATGAGCTGACTACAGACAGATGTTACATGGCTGCTGATTGGCTGAACTGACTACAGCTGAGTGTTACATGACTTCTGATTGGATGAGCTGACTACATTTGAGTGTTACATGGCTACTAATTGGCTGAGATGACTACAGTGTAGTGTTACATGACTGCTGATTGGCTGAGATGACTACATTTGAGTGTTGCATGACTGCTGATTGGCTGAGCTGACGACAGGCTAGTGTTACACGGCTGCTGATTGGCTAAGCTGACTACATTTGAGTCTTACATGGATGCTGATTGGCTGAGCAGACTACATTTGAGTGTTACAAGACTGCTGATTGGCTGAGCTGATTACATGCTAGTGTTACATGACTTCTGATTGGCTGAGATGACTACATTTCACTGTTAGATGACTGCTGATTGGATGAGCTGACTACAGACAGGTGTTACATGGCTGCTGATTGGCTGAGCTGACTACATTCTAGTGTCACATGACTTCTGATTGGCTGAGGTGACCACATTGGAGTGTTACATGGCTGCTGATTGGCTGAGCTGACTACAGGCGAGTGTTACATGACTTCTGATTGGCTGAGGTGACCACATTTGAGTGTTACATGGCTGCTGATTGGCTGAGATGACTACATTTCACTGTTACATGACTGCTGATTGGCAGAGCTGACTACATGATATTGTTACATAACTTCTGATTGGCTGAGCTGATTACATGCTAGTGTTACATGACTTCTGATTGGCTGAGATGACTACATTTCACTGTTACATGACTGCTGATTGGCTGAGATGACTACATTTGAGTGTTACATGTCTGATAATTCGCTGAGATGACTACAGTCTAGTGTTAAATGACTGCTGATTGGATGAGGTGACTACAGACAGGTGTTACATGGCTGCTGATTGGCTGAGCTGACTACAGTCTAGTGTCACATGACTTCTGATTGGCTGAGGTGACCACATTTGAGTGTTACATGGCTGCTGATTGGCTGAGCTCACTACAGGCTAGTGTTACATGGTTGCTGATTGGCTGAGCTAACTACAGGCGAGTGTTACATGGCTGCTAATTGGCAGAGATGACCACAGTCTAGTGTTACATGACTGCTGATTGGCAGAGATGATTACATTTGAGTGTTACATGACTGCTGATTGGCAGAGCTGACTACATGATATTGTTACAGAACTTCTGATTGGCTGAGCTGACTACATGCTAGTATTACATGACTTCTCATTGGCTGAGATGACTACATTTCACTGTTACATGACTGCTGAGTCGCTGAGTTGACAACATAATAGTGTTACATGACTGCTGATTGGCTGAGCTGACTACACTCTAGTGATACATGACTTCTGATTAGCTGAGCTGACTACATTTGAGTGTTACATGACTGCTGATTGGCTGAGCTTACTACATTTGAGTGTTACATGGCTGCTGATTGGCTGAGCTGACTACAGTCTAGTGTTACATGACTTATGATTGGCTGAGCTGACTACAGTCTATTGTTACATAGCTGCTGATTGGCTGAGCTGACTACAGTTTAGTGTTACATGACCTCTGATTGGCTGAGCTCACTACAGTTTATTGTTACATGGCTGCTGATTGATTGAACTCACCACAGTCTATTGTTACATGGCTGCTGATTGATTGAACTCACCACAAGCTAGTGTTATATGACTTCTGATTGGCTGAGCTGAGGACAGGTGAGTGTTACATGACTTCTGATTGGCTGAGCTGAGGACAGGAGAGTGTTACATGGCTGCTGATTGGCTGAGCTGACAACAGTCTAGTGTTACATGACTGCTGATTGGCTGAGCTGACTACAGGCAGGTGTTACATGACCTCTGATTGGCTGAACTGACTAGAGTCTATTGTTACATGGCTGCTGATTGGCTGAGCTGACTACACTCTAGTGATACATGACTTCTGATTGGCTGAGCTGGCTACATTTGAGTCTTACATGGATGTTGATTGGCTGAGCTGACTACATTTGAGTCTTACATGGATGCTGATTGGCTGAGCAGACAAATTTGAATGTTACATGACTGCTGATTGGCTGAGCTGACTACAGGCTACTGTTACATGGCTGCTGATTGGCTGAGCTGACTACAGTCTAGTGTTACATGACCTCTGATTGGCTGAGCTGACTACAGTCTATTGTTACATGGCTGCTGATTGGTTGAACTCACTACAGACTAGTGTTATATGACTTCTGATTGGCTGAGCTGAGGACAGGCGAGTGTTGCATGACTTCTGATTGGCTGAGCTGAGGACAGGCGAGTGTTACATGGCTGCTGATTGGCTGAGCTGACTACAGTCTAGTGTTACATGACTGCTGATTGGCTGAGCTGACTACAGGCAGGTGTTACATGACCTCTGATTGGCTGAGATGAATACATTTGAGTGTTACATGACTGAGGATTGGCTGAGCTGACTACATGCTAGTGTTACATGACCTCTGATTGGCTGAGCTGACTACAGTCTATTGTTACATGGCTGCTGATTGGTTGAACTCACTACAGACTAGTGTTATATGACCTCTGATTGGCTGAGCTGAGGACAGGCGAGTGTTGCATGACTTCTGATTGGCTGAGCTGAGGACAGGCGAGTGTTGCATGACTTCTGATTGGCTGAGCTGAGGACAGGCGAGTGTTACATGGCTGCTGATTGGCTGAGCTGACTACAGTCTAGTGTTACATGACTGCTGATTGGCTGAGCTGACTACAGGCAGGTGTTACATGACCTCTGATTGGCTGAGATGACTACATTTGAGTGTTACATGACTGAGGATTGGCTGAGCTGACTACATGCTAGTGTTACATGACTTCTGATTGGCTGAGACTACTTTTTTTTTTTAAAGATTTATTTTAGGCATTATTGATATGAACAGTGTGAGAGAGAGACAGGAAGGTATGGGAGAGAGAGAGAGGGGAGGACATGCAGCAAATGACCACAGGCCGGACTCGAACCCTGATCGCTGCAGGAAGGACTGAGACTTACAGCACAAGCTCTACTCGGTGAGCCACCAGGGCGCTCCTGAGATGACTACATTTGAGTATTACATGACTTCTGATTGGCTGAGTTGACTACATGCTAGTGTTAATTGACTGCTGATTGGCTGAGCTGACTACAGTGTAGTATTACATGACTGCTCATTGGCTGAGCTGACTACAGGCAGGTGTTACATGACTTCTGATTGGCTGAGCTGACTACATTTGAGTGTTACATGATTTCTGATTGGCTGAGCTGACTACAGGCTAGTGTTACATGGCTGGTGATTGGCTGAGATGACTACATTCAAATGTTACATGGCTGCTGATTGGCTGAGCTGACTACACTCTAGTATACATGACTTCTGATTGGCTGAGCTGACTACATTTGAGTGTTACATGAGCTGACTACATTTGAGTATTACATGATTTCTGATTGGCTGAGCTGACTACAGTCTAGTGTTAAATGACTTCTGATTTGCTGAGCTGACTAAATTTGAGTGTTACATGACTGCTGATTGGCTGAGCTGACGACAGGCTAGTGTTACATGGCTGCAGATTGGCTGAGCTGACTACAGGCTAGTGTTACATGACCACCAATCCAAGAGTGGGGCTGCTTCGCCATACCGCACCGGGTCCAACCCCTAGCCCGGGCATCACCCATTTTATATATAAGCCAGAAGGGTGGTCCTGGCCGTTACCTCGCTGATTCGTTACCATCGTGTTTGTGGTCTGGATAATGGGCCAGTTGACCAAACTACCCCATGGGGTTGCCCTCTTAGCCATGCCCTTTCGAACACAGGACCGCAAGGAGGTGAGGGATATGGGGTTATTTTACTGCCAAAAATTGAGAGTAGAAAAGATTAGAGCGAGAGCATCATTTTCCATGCTCTCACGCAGATTTTACATGCTCGCACTCAAAACTCTCCGCTCGCACTCAGATTTCCCCTGCTCACACTCAAAACTCTCCGCTCGCGCTCAGATTTCCCCTGCTCACACTCAAAACTCTCTGCTCGCGCTCAGATTTCCTCTGCTCGCACTCAAAAGTCTCCCAGTTACACGCGTACAGAGCTAGGTCGCTCGCTCAAGGCATGTTCCCCTCGCGAGTCAAGCTGAATTTTGAGACTTTGGGGGCGGGGTTAGAGAGTCGTTGTTGTCTTCTGTGATTGGCTGTCTGATCGCTGCAGATGCTCAACTGACAGCAGCAGTGCACCTACAGGGTCAGGTTGTGCCAAATGCCAACCCGGTTGCCAGGTCAGGCAAACTTTTCTAGCCCAAGAGCAACCGAAACTAGCCAAAAGTAATAATGTAAATAATTTGTTGTTACATTTCCACGGTTGTCACTGGAAAACAAATAAAAATGTACGATTTTGAGACCTGACAGAGAGAGAAGAGGAGCAGTTCACTTCCCGACAGCTGCCAACAGCTCCTGTCCAAGCTACTGTCAGCTAACAGGTAACGTTACATTTGTTTAATCAGTTTATCAGTGTTTAGACATTTGGTAAATGCGATTTTGAATCACTGTAGTATGACAAAGGTGTAGTTAGCTGCTAGGCTAACAGGCTGTGCAACTTTGTCAATAGACATGCTTAGCGTTAGCCTACTTGATAACGGGGAAATTGTGTGCTAACTCTATGCTCTAGCTATGTTTAGCATGTATTCTTATGTTGTTTCTCGGCCCAAAACCTGTCATCGACCCTCATTATTAACAGTTAACGGGAGATTAGGCTAACGTACTTCCCGGCTCTACTGAGTGCATTGATTCTTTTATTGATTAATACCTTCTACCATGACAGACGTTACTGTCGTCTACTACGATTCCATTCTATTCTACAACTCTTTTACTACTAGTACTACAGCTCTACTATGTTTATTGTAGCTCTACTATAGCCATACTATACTCATAGTATGGCTATTCCCCACTGATGTTGACCTGGTTTCTTCTGTCTGTGTGTGTGTGTGTGTGTGTGTGTGTGTGTGTGCGAGAGCAGTGAGCTAGAGTTTTTTCTGTCCTCTCTGCCCTGTCTGTCTGAGGAGCCCAGATCAGACCGAGGCCCCAGTCTGAACAGAGCAGAGTGCTGGGAGCTCCTGTTCTTCTCCAGCACAACCTGATGGAGCAGGTAGGAAGAGGGACCAGAGCCCCGCAGGGCAGAGCCATTCAGTTTCAGTTCCAATGTAGTTTGTTTGTTGTCGGTTTTGACAGTCTATCTTCTACTGTCTTCTACCCCACTGATTCACATTCATATGTGAAACACTGACACATGTATACTCCAGTATAATCATATACCTAAATATGAAACGCTTGCACATATACAAGTGAAACATTTATAGTATGTATCTGAAATACTTGTACATACATATCCAAGACTACTGCATATAAATACATAAAACACCAGGGGTGTTTTTGTATTTGCATTTGTTTAGGTTTAGCATAGGTTAAACACTTGGACATGAATGTGTAAATTAAAAGTATACATATACTGTATGTATACTTTAATATGCAATTATCTTGATTGTTCAAGCCGGACTTGAATAAACCTGATTACATTAGCTGGAAGTTGGCTTTGTGGAACCGATTAATTCAAGATTGATTTGTTAGGCTAACTCTAGTCAGGATTTTCATAGTAATTCTTGCTTGTCTGAGCCTCCTTTGTGGAATGGGAAGGAGATTTATTTTGAACTTAATTGAGCATTTTCAAGGTCAGCAATTACTTGGTAACACCTTTTTCACCTCTACTGTAGCAAGTGCTTCACAAATGAAATACTGAGCCTCTTACTGTACTGTACTGATAATTACTGTAGTTTCTTCTGTTACAGAAACTCCTGCTTTTCAAGAATCACCTGACACTTCTCTGGAAAATGCTCCCAGTGTTTAGGAGCAAAGAGAAATTAACTTTTTTATGATGTGTTCTGGTGTATTCAGATGTAGTGTTCATAGTGTATACATGTTTACTTATTTATTGGGGTATTTTGGAAAGGCTTACTCAAATTAAGTCAAAGAAGGTTGTAAGGTATGAGACAAGCACCCCCATCTTTTTTTCTTTTTTTTTATCTCACTTTTGGCAAGCCAAGTGAGGCAGTTTTATATGCTACATGTTTTTGGTTTATTTTAGATTTGTTGTTTCTTGTTTGTGAAGCCTTTTATCTAACCAGGACCTTAGTCCTTACATTGGAAGTAAGCATGTTCAATTCTTTCTGTTACAGTAACACCTACAGTAGATGTTTTTCCTGAATCTTACCTTGTACTGACATATTACAGCTGCTCTCTGTGAACTGGGACTCTCTAAACATCCACCTGTTATAAAATAGTGTTCCAGTTCAAAGATGATTTCTCTTTTCTAATCACTTGATTGGTCTTCTTCAAATTTGAGACTGTCTTGTAATGCTTAATACTCCTTAGTATGTTTCACCCATTTAACATGGAACATGTAGAACGTGTGTTTTGAAATAAATGTTTATTACTTTACACTACATATAACAATTTGTCTTGGATTATCTCTTAAATAAGTCTTATCTGTTACCACATTGTAGTCCATTTCTGGTTATTACAATTTACCATCATTAATTACATGTTTTTCCAGTCACAAATATCAATATTGTCATATTATCATGTAGAATATTCTGGGTTTGTTTGGTGTCAGCTCCAGGCCTGCTGCGTCTCCTCAGTGCAGCAGGAGGTGTTTTCAGTGTGGGGGAGGGGAGGTGCTGCTACAGGTGCAGCAGCACTGTCCTGACCAACTCCACTGGAACACACAGGCTGATGAGACAGCAGTCATCCAGAGACGAGTACTGGAGGAGAGGGAAAGAAGAGGAGAGGAGAAGAAGAGAGGGAGATATAGGGACAGGAGGAGTATGTTGAGGGACAGAATGGAGCAAAATAGGGGAGAGGAGAGGTTTTAGGCACAATTCAATTTATGTAACAACATATATAGAGGTGTATTAGTTTGCTTATTGCTGTACTCTGTTCAGCAAACTGTTCTGGGAACAGGCTGGTATCAATGTAGCCACCAAGAAAGAAGAAAAATACTCAAAACTGAAAACTATGATAACTTTCAACAAACAAACTACACTGGAACTGAAACTGAATGGCTCCGCCCTGCGGGGCTCTGGTCCCTCTTCCTACCTGCTCCATCAGGTTGTGCTGGAGAAGAACAGGAGCTCCCAGCACTCTGCTCTGTTCAGACTGGGGCCTCGGTCTGATCTGGGCTCCTCAGACAGACAGGGCAGAGAGGACAGAAAAAACTCTAGCTCACTGCTCTCGCACACACACACACACACACACACACACACACACAGACAGAAGAAACCAGATCAACATCAGTGGGGAATAGCCATACTATGAGTATAGTATGGCTATAGTAGAGCTACAATAAACATAGTAGAGCTGTAGTACTAGTAGTAAAAGAGTTGTAGAATAGAATGGAATCGTAGTAGACGACAGTAACGTCTGTCATGGTAGAAGGTATTAATCAATAAAAGAATCAATGCACTCAGTAGAGCCGGGAAGTACGTTAGCCTAATCTCCTGTTAAATGTTAATAATGAGGGTCGATGACAGGTTTTGGGCCGAGAAACAATACCCAAAATTGGTATCCATAGTAGGAATCATAAGAATACATGCTAAACATAGCTAGAGCATAGAGTTAGCACACAATATCCCCGTTATCAAGTAGGCTAACGCTAAGGATGTCTATTGACAAAGTTGCACAGCCTGTTAGCCTAGCAGCTAACTACACCTTTGTCATACTACAGCGATTCAAAATCGCATTTACCAAATGTCTAAACTGATAAACTGATTAAACAAATGTAACGTTACCTGTTAGCTGACAGTAGCTTGGACAGGAGCTGTTGGCAGCTGTCGGGAAGTGAACTGCTCCTCTTCTCTCTCTGTCAGGTCTCAAAATCGTACATTTTTATTTGTTTTCCAGTGACAACCGTGGAAATGTAACGACAAATTATTTACAGTATTACTTTTGGCTAGTTTCGGTTGCTCTTGGGCTAGAAAAGTTTGCCTGACCTGGCAACCGGGTTGGCATTTGGCACAACCTGACCCTGTAGGTGCACTGCTGCTGTCAGTTGAGCATCTGCAGCGATCAGACAGCCAATCACAGAAGACAACAACGACTCTCTAACCCCGCCCCCAAAGTCTCAAAATTCAGCTTGACTCGCGAGGAGAACATGCCTTGAGCGAGCGACCTAGCTCTGTGCGTGTGTAACTGGGAGACTTTTGCAGAGGAAATCTGAGCACGAGCGGAGAGTTTTGAGTGCGAGCAGGGGAAATCTGAGCACGAGCGGAGAGTTTTGAGTGCGAGCAGAGGAAATCTGAGCACGAGCGGAGAGTTTTGAGTGCGAGCATGTAAAATCTGCGTGAGAGCACGGAAAATGATGCTCTCGCTCTAATCTTTTCTACTCTCGATTACTGGCAGTAAGAGGGCTCACTATGATCTTACCACTGCCCAAGGAACCCCTCCCCAAGGAGTTCCCCTTTAGCCAGCAGTGGCTCTCGCGTCTCAGGGGCCGTAACGGACATGCTCTTATTCCCACTCCTTCGGGAGCGGTACTTAAAGCTTGCCCTCCTGCCCATGAGACCGGCCAAGCTCCGGGCGTCTCCATCCGCAAACCACCTCCCTGAGAAAGGGGTGTGACGGAACGGGTAGGAAGAAATTAAGCCCCTTAAACAGTCGGATTCCCCAGGTCCGCACCAGTTCTAAGTCAGCTGCTAGACGCCAGCCGAGGCAACCCACTGGGACCCCGTGCGAACGGGGCCCGGCAGGCGGCGTAGCTGGGGAGATCCACGAGAAGGGCCCGGTGCGCGTCCCGAGTCGCCGCCGCCAACCACTGTACCCAATTCCTTCCACCGACACGGTGGCGGACACTGCCCCACGAAAACCCCTGCCGCGAACGTGAGCCCCGCGAGGTGGGCCGCACACCGCACTTCCAGCGGTGGAGAGAGGAGGGCGACGGGGCAACTGCTCCCCCAGCCGCGGCTTGAGCCCAGCCCCACTTCGCACCCCAGCCTGACCAACCAAGCCCTTAGAGCCAATCCTTATCCTGATCTTACAGATCTGACTTGCCGACTTCCCTTACCCAAGCAGAAAAGAGAACGCAAAGGCCAGGCTCCCAAACAACAAGCGGAGGCAACATCTTGCAACAACCGCGTTCGGCTTTCGGCTCTCAGAAGGCCTCAAGACGGGCTCCTGGTGTGCTGGAACACAGTTCCCCACGTTTTCAGGCCATTTGGACTGAGGAACACTGACAACTGCATAATTGCACCTGACTGGTGCGGGAGAGGCAGAAATGGGGTGAAACCGCGTTCGGCTCACAGAAGGCCTCAAGACATGGTCCTGGCGTGCTGGAAAACAGTTCCCTGCTTTTTCAGGCCATTCGGACCAAGAAACGCTGAAAACTGAATAATCACACGTCACTGGTGCTGGAGAAGCAGAAATGAGCCAAAACTGCTTTCGGCTTACTGAAGGCCTCGAGATGGGCTCCTGGCGTGCTGGAACACAGTTCCCCGCGTTTTCAGGCCATTTGGACTGAGGAACACTAAAAACTGCATAATCACACCTGACTGGTGCGGGAGAGGCAGAAATGGGCTGAAACCGCGTTCGGCTCACAGAAGGCCGCAGGACGTGCCCCTGGCGTGCTGAAAGGCCATTTGTCGTGTTTTCAGGCTATTTGGACTGAGGAACACTGAAAACTGCATAATCACACGTCACTGGTGCTAGAGAAGCCGAAATGAGCCGAAACTGCTTTCGGCTTACAGAAGGCCTCAAGACGGGCTCCTGGTGCGCTGGAACACAGTTCCTTGCGTTTTCAGGCCATTTGGACTGAGGAACACTGAAAACTGCATAATTGCACCTGACTGGTGCGGCAGAAATGGGCTGAAACCGCGTTCAGCTCACAGAAGGCCTCAAGACGGGCTCCACGTAGTTACTTCTCTCAAAAAGTAATTGAATTACTTTACCAATTACTGCATAATAAAAGTAATTAGTTACTAGGGAAAGAACTTTTGCGTTACATTTAAATGTCTGCTTCAATTCTCTTATTACACATAACTATATTATTTTAGTGTTGCTATGGCACAGTGTGGGACAAGACAACTGTCAAATTTGATCTATCATTGTACCCGTTATCACTATGATGAAAAGTAAGTAGTGGAACAATAAAACACAATAGATATGTTTTGATAGGCATATTTATTGTAGCCTCGACAGGCCTTCAAATCAAGCATTAGTACACTGTGTGGGTTACCGGTAGCAGTGTTGCCAACTCTTTTCCAAGGAAAGTAGCTATTAGCTGCTCAGAAAGTCGCTAGAAGTCACCAGATGATGTCATACGATAATTTGCATATCAATATATAATGCTGCACTTGTTATGCACGCCGTGGCGTAGCCCGTTTTAATATAAGTGCTGGCCCACCTGGGCCAGTTTCAGCATACGCTGGTAACAATTACAAGTGGACCCTATCCTACAGTTGGGATTCAACACATTAACATTGCTTCCCATGGTCAGAAAAAGTCGCCAGATTTGTCGCTAGTCGCTTTTGAGAAATAAAGTCGCCAGGGAGGTTGGTAGTCTTTTGATTCACTTGCGCCACCAGTAACGAGTAACGCGCCCATTTAAATTTCAGTAATTGTAACTGTGCTATTTAATTTGAAAAAGTAATTAGTTACATTACTAGTTACTGCCAAAAGTAGTGGAATTACAGTAACGCGTTACAACCCCGTTGACGCTGGCACAAGAAAAACAACACAGACTAAAGCCAGGTATTCTCTGTAGAGCTGAACGTTGCGCGAATGCATATTCTGAGAAGAAGTAGAAGAAGAAGAAGACAGTTTGCGGAAGCAGAATACGCATGCGTGCAACGTTCAGCTGTACAGCAGCTTCAGTCAGCGTCAGTGTCACCAGATTCCGAAGACATCAGAAAATAGGAAGAAAGAAAATCTGCACTTTTGGTATTCTTCTTTTTATCCATAAGTTGTCTAACTTCATTGTCTTGCAATATCCGGCAGCTACCCTGTTCTTTCAGCACTGTATGTTACAGTCATACCATCACACATTGCTGGTGCTGGAGAAGCTAAAATGAGTTGACACTGCTCTCATCTTACAGAAGGCCGCAAGACAGCTGAAAAGCTGTTTCCAGCGTTTTCAGCTCATTTGGGCTGAGAAACAGTTAAAATTGCAAATTCACACATTACACTGTAAAACCTAATAATGCACCCCAATTTGCTCACTCTACGCACTCTACCTTTAGGGGAAACAGCTTGCACACAAAACAAGCCTGTATAGTAACACAGAAGTTTTGAGTAGTCCTGACACAAAGTTGTCATAGCACCCTTATCTGACTGCAGATTTGTGTCAACTCAACCCATATTTCTTAATCACGCGATTAAATATTTGTTTATGTGTAATGTGTTTTTTGTACATGTATTTTCATGTCAGTTAAAGTAGAAAAAAGTTAACACACGGCTCTAAATTATGTTAGTAAATGTATATATTTTTTTGTTATTTTAACTGAAAAAAATAGTGTATTACAACTTGATAAATTTGAGTACAATTGACAATGAACAATAACATTTTGTAGTTACATTTTTTGATTCCTCAACTAATATCTTTTCAGCACTATTGACAAAAGTTTTTCAAATCATGTTGACACAATTTTTTAACACAGGTTTGAACTATATATTTTATTTTTCTGAACACAAGAGCTTTGTCTGGACACCACTACTTTTAATATGTGCATTAAACACAATAGATTTGAGTTTGGAAACTGAAATCTACCCTGTTAACTGTACAAAGTGCTATTATGTCAACACAACTTCTCATGTTGAGCTGAGTCTATTCAAAACTTTCACAGCACATTTTAGTTGGTTCTTTTCACATATATATTTTAATCTATGTACTAAAACAACCCATGTTATGTTAAATTGATTTTTGTTGTAATCAATATGTTTATTGATTTTTCTTTTTTAACAGAAAATGTATAAGTAAATATATTAAAAACAACATCAGCATAAGACAAACGGCAGTAACCACATAAAAAAAAGAACAGAAAAAAAAAAATAATAAAGTCAACTAAAATAAATAAAATAAAAATAATAATAATAATAATAAAAACAAAAAACAATTAAACATCTCAAGCAAAACAGAAGTGGTACAGAAGCAAAAAACAAACAAAATTACCTTTTACAGTGGTCTCATCCAATAGGATAGAACATAATTGGGACATATTTCAAATGAAATACAGTGCCACAAGCCAGTCAGATAACTCTCTCCACCACCCCACGTAGACACAAAGCATAACAAGTTACCCAGAATTCCCCTCATTAGCCAGTATTACACCCACATCACTTCGCCTAACAAAATCCAAAAATGGTCCCCAAACCTTTTCGAAAGTGTTGTGTTTACCCTTCACCATATATGTTCTCTTTTCCATTGTATGGCAAGACGACATTTCCTTGAGCCATTGGCCAATGCTAGGCCTGTTCACGCTTTTCCAGGCGAGAGCTATCAGGCGCTTTGCTTGCAATAAGCACATATCTATAAGTGCTTGTACATTGTTCTTTAGATAAGGAATGGATGGATATAACCCCAGGATATACACTTTAGGGTGGAGAGGTAAATTTACTGACACTATTTGGGATATCATATGGGATACCTCCTTCCAGAAGTCTTCAATTTTTTCACAGTCCCACAGACAGTGAAACAGAGTCCCTTTAGAGTGATTGCACTTGTAGCACATATCTGAATTCATACTATTAAACTTATTTAACTTAGCAGGAGTTACATATGTTCGCATTAACCAGTTGTATTGTAATAGTTTTAGCCGAGTGTTCACCGTCTGTGTCTGAGTGCAGATGCTACTCCACTCGTCCAGTGATATATATGTATATATATATATACTGTGGTGTACTACTCCGAGTGGGTTGATCAGATCCACCTCAAATGTGCTCAGAAAAGCCGTAGGACCATGATGACGCTTCGTGGTGAAGATCGGGAGCATTCGTCGAACGGCGTTGCCATGGTGGCGCGGCGAATTTCGATGTTTCGCCATGAAACAGGAAGCTGCGTTAACTTGAGTTACCATCGTCCGATCAGCACCAGATTTCACATGTTGGACAAGAGTCCAGGCCTGAGGACATCTACAGGCCAATTGGGAATAATTGTCATTGCGCCACCTACTGGCGACACGATACAGGAAGTGGGTTGTAACGCGACTGTACATGGTCAAATCTGCCCCAAACTTTACACGTTGGATGAGAGTCCCGGCCTGAACACATCTACATGGCCATATTCGGTTATAGTCATAGCGCCACCTACTGGCAACAGGAAGTTGTGTGAACTTGACTGTACATTGTCCAATCTGCACCAGATTTCACATGCTGGACAAGAGTCCAGGTCTGAGGACATCTACAGGCCAATTGGGAGTCATAGGCATTGCGCCACCTACTGGCGACAGGAAGTAAGTCTTGTGTGACAATCACCACTTGATTTACATGGAATTTTCATGGTGTGGGCCACGTCAACCGGTCGGTGTCCGGTAACGACGCCGCGGCTGCGACACACCCCGACTGCAGCACACCCCGACTTGCACACAGAGGCGAGGGCCCGCTCATCACTGCTTGCAGTTTTCATTTATTTTGTAACCCGACACACCCCAAAATCTTTGATTTGGTCCATAAGTGCGGGAATGGAATTGCGCAAGTCTGTAAGAAACAAAATTATATCATCCGCATAAAGGGTAATTCGATGTGGTCTATTTAATCTATTCTGATACCTGAAATTTTGGGGTGTGACCTTACAGCTATAGCTAGAGGCTCGATGGCAAGGATAAACAGGAAAGGAGAAAGAGGGCAGCCCTGCCGAAAACCTCTGTAGATGCCAAAAGGTTTAGAAACCGTATTATTCATAAGGATCTCTGCAGTATAGGATTTGTATATAGTATCTTTATCCACTTACAAAAGCTCTCACCGCATCCAAAACGAGTTAACACTTCAAAGAGGTAGGGCCACTCAACCCTGTCGAAGGCCTTCTCCGCGTCCAACGACAGGATTGCAGTGTCTGGCGACCCGTTTCTAGAATGTAGAATATTTAGCACTCTCCTGATGTTGTGAAATCCTTGACGACCTTGAATAAAACCATTTTGGTCTCTACCCACCACATCCGGGAGAAGACCCTCCAACCGCCTTGCAAGTGCTTTACAATGTCAGAATTCAAAAGTGAAATAGCGCGATAAGAATCACACTTGCTATGCGGCTTATCAGGTTTTAGGAGCAGAGTGATCAGGGCTCCTCTCAGAGAAGGGGACAGGAGATTCCAAAAACGTCTCCAGGAGGGGAGTGTGAAGTTTATTCTTAAACCTCTTGTAGATGTCAATGGGCAGCCCATCAGGGCCAGATGACCTCCCCCCCCCCTCATATTATCAATTGCATTAGAAATGTCCTCCACACTCAAATCAGCATTAAGAAATTGATTTTTACTTGTTTATATAACTCAAAAGAATTATGTAAACACCTTGCACAAAAAAATATTCATTACAGTTAACCTGAAAAAGCAGCGTAGTTTAAACTTTTTTTTTTACTTCATATTAACTGAAATTATGGCAATCCTAAAGTTCTGTTCATTTAGCTACTACAGATTCTATGCCAGTACAACCAAATATGCTGTTAAAACATTTTTAAAGATTTTTCAACAATGGCAATTTCATAAGTATAAGATTTCTTCAATTAGGTAATGTGACAACAAATGGCAAATGGCCACCTTTTCTGAAATATTTTATTCAGGAAATCAGTTCACAGTTTTTTGTAGTCAGTGGTAAAAAAAAAAAGAAAATGGGAAAATTCCCATTCACAAGTGATCCATAAAATATAAAGTTTACTCTGCATTAAGTCAGTGCTGATTCCAATATCCCAATTCCAACAAGGACATCCCACAGAACAGCTCTATGCCTGTGTGCGTGTGTTTGTGTGAGTATATGTGGGCGCACATGTGTATGTGAGGGTTTATGTGGTTGCATACTCAACAACAACAAGTGGGCCTATAACAAATTACTACAATAAAAAAATTCTGCTTTCAGTTCAACATACTGTAGCAGTAAACAATGGTTCTATCTTTTTTCTAACACTAACAAGTTTTAAAAACTTTTAAAATAAGTTTTGGTAACCCTTCATTTTACAGGTCCCTAACAACGTATTAACTATTTCTAAGTAGACGTTGACAAAAAAAACTATTACACAATAATGTGGCTAATAATAACACAACAACATATTTGCGTTCATACATAATTACATAGTGCCGGACCTGTAAATTGAAGCGTGTCTATTTTCTACAATTCAATAGTAATTCCTATGTATTTACATGGTACCGGACCTGTAAAGTGAAGCGTGTCTATTTTCTACAATTCAATAGTAATTCCTATGTATTTACGTGGTACCGGACCTGTAAAGTGAAGCGTGTCTATTTTCTACAATTCAATTGTAATTCCTATGTATTTACGTGGTACCGGACCTGTAAAGTGAAGCGTGTCTATTTTCTACAATTCAATTGTAATTCCTATGTATGTACGTGGTACCGGACCTGTAAAGTGAAGCGTGTCTATTTTCTACAATTCAATTGTAATTCCTATGTATTTACATGGTACCGGACCTGTAAAGTGAAGCGTGTCTATTTTCTACAATTCAATTGTAATTCCTATGTATTTACATGGTACCGGACCTGTAAAGTGAAGCGTGTCTATTTTCTACAATTCAATAGTAATTCCTATGTATTTACATGGTACCGGACCTGTAAAGTTAAGCAGGTCTATTTTTTCCACTCTCCTCCCTCCCTTTCTCTGACTCCCCTCCCTTTCTCCACTCTCCTCCCTCCCTTTCTCTGACTCTCCTCCCTTTTTCTGACTCTCCTCCTTCCCATTCTGAATGACTATACATACACAAATGTGTTGCTATTTTTTTTTATTCAACCACACATGCAACCACATTACAAAACTTGTATTAACTCTGAATTGATACATGTACAGATGTCTAGCTTTTGAATTCGATCAGCAATTACACTAGATCGAAGATTTCCTCAGAATCCTTGAACCCAGCATAACCAGTCGGTGACGGAAAGAGGTTCCTGATTGCAGTGACTAGACAGGATGGCAGCACCTTCCTCACACCTCTTCCAAGTCTTTCACCCTTTAGAATCCACTCCAGAATGAGACGGTATGCCACCAGCCTGTAGCTACATAGCCCCGTCTCGGTCCTTACAAGCGATTATGCCTGCTCTAGTCAGAACAGACAATATAGTTCGTAAGAACTGAGACGGGGCTATGTAGCTACATAGTACAATACTATGTAGCTATCTAGCATAAAAGATGAGTTTCTGTTAGTCCCTTTTGTCATTGTAAATTCTTCTCCATATGTAACCATTTATGTTTTTTACTTACCAATGACTGAGTTTCCCGTTTGGACCGGAGGGTACAGTGTTGCTCTTCCAGTTCACTGTCAGCATTCGGAAGAAGGTTGTCAAAACCGGTGTCTGTGTGTGCAGCTCAAAATCAAGGGTGGATGTCAGATTTGTCACCCTCATTCTCCATCTCTAGCAATGTTGGCTCTGCTAAAGTCCACTCTCTGCAGCACATACATTCCTCTTCAGTAGGCATAGGAACACATTTCCCACAGCTGCACCAAGTACCCTCGGTTCGGGGAATCTGAGGATTCTCTGCCACAGCTGCTGGCGCATCCGATGCTGCTTGCTCGGCTTGCTGTGCTCTCCTGTTCACGAAATTCTTCCTCTGAGTATTCTGGGTCAAATACTGTAAATATGGGTCAATGTGATACCTGTCCTCTTCATGTTCAAAATCACTAAAATCGGACATTATGAAACTGCAAGCGAAAGTGGTTAGTTTGTTTACTATCTCAATGGTAAAACTTCCGATAATAGCAGAGGGATACCATTTAGGAGAGATACTTCCTGGTTGGGAGGCCGAATCGACTGTTATTTTAAAAACTAATTTTAGTGTAAACCAAGAATAGAATTGCAAAATGAAGACAGACCAAATATTGCTTTATTGTCTTAAAAGTGGGATATGTTGTTGAATATGTTCAGGAACATGTTAAATGTCAGTTTCCAGGCTATTTTCGTGGCCTCATTCAAATGAATGGGAAGTAAAAATTACGAACGGTCCAAACTCAGACAAAAAACCCCCAAAAAAACGCTACAAACTTGTCACAGTTGCATCCGATCTTGGTGAGTAGTTTTTATTATGGTTTTCATGCCGGTCAAGTGCCGAATAACCCCCATGTTAAAACTAAGTTAAATATTGCTTTAATTAGTGAATAGCCAAAAAATTGTCATATCTTGAAAACTGTGCGTATGGTATATTGAAATGTGCAGATGCAAATAGTTTGAGAAATTGACAATGTGATATGTTCAACATAGTTTGATCAATCTTCATCAAACTAAAGACAAATGATGTCATCACTCATCACTGCTTCCAAACCAGTGTTCTAATCCTGGTGATTCAATATTGGATGTGAAGTATTACCAAAAATCATGCATGGTATTTGTAGAAATGGCTACTCGGTTCATCTTTTCTTATGCTTCAAATTGAGCTGTATACTCATTTAACCATTTATTTTACTCCAATACAGTTTTCCTCCACTCCAAGTTTTACCCACACCACTTACTCGGTCGCCTTCACCTGTTAAACTATCAAAGTTCGCTTTCAGACATTCTGTCTCACAGGGCAGTAGCTGGCTCAGTGGTGAATGTCCACTAAGTAATTTCAGTTACTGAGCTTCATTTAGTATATTCTCCTGTATTGCTGTGAATCCATATTGCCTCAGTTTAATGCATTTCCATATCACATAGTATGTATTTATTTTCCTTTCTCAATGCATAGTGCTGTTGCATAACACAATGCAGTTTAGCCACAACATTAGTTGAAAATGTTAACAAGGTGTATTTTAAATTCTTTTCCCACATTTTCACTCGAAGGTGGTAGTGAAGGTGACTCCACACCAGAGTGCCTGAAGTTGTTTTTCCTAATTCTGACTCTTGGAGAATAAACTCCCAAGGTTTCATAAAAGACCACACTAGGGGTTCAAGAACAGTAACCATTTTATTTTATTTATTTTCAACCTTCTCGTAAGAAAAGAGTCCAACACCTTTCCAACTTTCTTGATACCACTCAAACCACAAACTTTGGTTTGTTTTGAAATTTTGAATTCCGTGCTCCTCTCGACCGCACACTTCCTCCTCACCTTTCACTGACATCCCATTGGAGCCTTTCCATCACACTACAAAACCAAACCCCTTAATTTTATTCCTGAAATGTCCTTAATTTCTCATTACATTAAAAATAACATAGCTAGACACTAGAAATTAAGTTGGGTTTTTTTTGTTATGCCTATTGTGCATGGTTTATAGGGTTATTAATGAGTCATTAATGGAAACTTCCTGTTGCATGAATTAAGGGGTGAATTAATGTAAATGTAAGGTTATTTTCAGGGATTATTGGTTCGGAGAGACAAGTATCAAGATAACAAGGATAACAACTCTCCGGTGACATTTTTAAACATCCAAACATTTAGAAAGCTGACAAATGTGTTTAGCTACATGCCAGAATAAATCGAAAGATTGTGCAGAAATCTAGGTGTGTTAATTGGGTTATGCTTACTGTGATAATACATTTAATTTGTCTTAATGTTACTATTTTGTAAGGAAAGAAATCTAATTACTGCAATACCTGAATAGGTCAAAGTGAGTTTAATCCTCATGAGAGTAATGATTTTTTCAAGACAACGTGTAATTTTTGTCATGGCACACGTCATTTTGAAATGTAAATCTTCATTTGGACAATTTATTTACTGTATTGTTGCTGCATATCTGATAATGACAGTCTGGATTTCCATTCTTTTCGATTACATCCATTCTAGTTAATACGTATTCCATAGAGACCTAGCCAGTGAACCAACAGTTTTTAAGCTTTACCAGAGCCTTCAGTTCAGTAGGCCTATGTTATGTATTTCTGTGGGAGTGGCCTGATAATTTTCCACTCCGCATGATGAAATACTGCTGGGGCTCCCTCCATCACGCTTTTGTGTAGAGAGCGCGCTTTACCCAAGTACATAAAAAAAAACTGTCAACTTCATTTGGCCTTGCTTAGGGATACATACATGCCTCACATAACATAACTTAAGACCTTTTACGAAAGGTTTAGACACCACTGCTAGATTCGGCATAGATATGATCCACAAAGAAGCTCTTATTTTGATAAAATTTCAACTTTTAGAGCTGGATCGCCTGTTCTTCCCACAACCTTCTTCAACCAAAATACAACCCGGAGGGCAGTATTGAGCAGTGTGAACCAATTATAAAGTTGATATTTTATTTAAACAGCTGTTGTTTGGTAAACCATTTGTATGCCGAATTTAATAGTGTTCTGCTAACGGTTTGTAAGAGATGTTAAGTTATGTTTTACGAGGCATAGGTGGGCCTTACAGCAAGGACACTTAAAATTGCCGGATTTTGAATAAAGTGTGGTGTGATGTTCTCTTAATGCAAGAGCGTAGCACTTTCCGGGCTCCGCCCAGCCAGCTCCAGGAAGAACAGAACTGGTGGGTTTCGTCACTGTGATCACAGGCAGATAGAAACACAGACAGAAAAAACTGTCAGCCCACACAAATACACGGCACACCTCTTTATTGTGGATTTATTTAATTTAATTTGTTCATTTGACAATATTTTTCAACCAATAGGCCTATCTAATCACCAAAGCGGTTGACTACTGGTTGGCTGTGCCATTGGAGTTGTCGTTTAATTCAACAGGTAAGCCACAGGCATCTGTGGAGTTGCAATTGTTATAGGCTACCTACAGTGGGGCTATGGTATTTCAGGTTGGTTTTCTTGTTAAAGGACTAGTTGTTGATTAGCTCTCCTGACGATTATTTTAATGATTGGGAAAAATGTTAAATTCAATCGATGGATATCGACGTAAATTACGTTTTTGTAATCTAGCGATTTAAATAAGGATCAACACAGATACCATTGCCAAGTCTCTCTCTCTCTCTCTCTCTCTCTCTCTCTCTCTCTCTCTCTCTCTCTCTCTCTCTCTCTCTCTCTCATATATTGAAAAGAATGCGATCTTATCAAATGGTCTAGGCAGTAGATCAGCTATGTGGTAGTGCTGAAATTGGTGTGATTAGCCTATTGTTGAAAGGGTTTACAATGACGTCTGTTTCCTCTTTTTGCTTCTGTTGTGCTGTATGAACATAGTTGGTGATATATTGTTTTCTCTCAAACCTGCTCTAGATACAAAATGTGCGATATCAGTATGGACCAGATTGCTCCATTGTACACTGGGAACCAGTCCACGCTCAAGGTAGTAATCCATATAATACATAAAATGAATGGTCAGTTTAAGCAGCAGTTTAGGCAGCTTATTTGTAATTCTCCTGCACTTGAATTAATCAGAAAAGGGAGAACGTGATGACAAGGATACAGAAATAATACCAAGCACGGATGTGAACAGAAAGAGAGGAGGCTGTCCATACATTCACTCTGTATACTCTGTCAGTCCCCTTGGCAACCAGCTCAACTATAGAACAGCTCCAGGTCCTTGAAGGCCATGTTGTTTCCCCAGCAGTGTTTTTCTGTTCCAACAGATAGGGGGAAAAAATAAACATGATTTAGTCTATTTAGTCTATTAGTGTGTGAACACTCTATATCTGTTATACCAGTTGGTCTCCAAATTAAGTAGACTGTAGAATAGGCATGGGATATGTTTTATATAAAACACTAAATAAAATATGTTCTCAAGATGTTACTTATTGTAGAGGTGTGAAACGCAAATGCTAGTGTAGAATGCAGGTGATGCACATCAATTCCTGCATCCTTTGGATTTAAAGATTGCTAGAATCAAACTGAAGGGCTCATATTATGAATTTGAATGTATTTAAGAACTCCCTTATGTCACGATTTACCCTTCAAGTTCATCCCTATGTAGATAAAAAGATGCCATCTTAGCTAGTTACAGGCCAGGCCTGTTTTCTAAGCTCAAAAGGAGCAGAGAGGAAGAGAACTCATAAAGCCACCATCAGGCATGAAACCAAGGAACAGGAAAGACCATATATGGTTATTTTCCCTGGCGGCTGACAGCCAGGCCTGGCTCAGGGAACAAGGCCTTACCTTTTCATTTTGATTGATGATGACAGATAAGACTAAGCTTTGCAGAAAGGGAGTGACCACTTTTTTGTTGTCTCTGTACTATTATCTTTTGCCTTTTGGAGCACCATAAATCTGGTGAGGTTGGAGTAATTGAGTTTTTTGTGAGTTATTCACAGTGTCTGCAGTTGAACTTAGTCACTCAGACAACTGGCTATACACAGTCTACCCCATTTGACAAATTTGCTGGGTAATATTGCTTATCTTGGGAAAGAATTGGAAACATTTCAGCATGTTTTATTTTTCTTCTCCTGTTGTTTATTAACAGCGGCAGACAGCATTTGATTTGTTTGAAGACTCCATGTCACTGTTGATTGGATATTACCACCCTTCAGAAGATGAACAGTCACTACAAGAGGTGCCCTCAGGGCTAGAGTGTGCACCACAAGGTATGCCATTGTACTACAGGCGTGTGACTAGTGTGCACTGTCATACACTACACCAGTTTTCAGTCTTTTTGGGGCTAAGGCACATCAATGGTCAAACCCAATTCAAAAGGAACACCTACATATAGGGGTAGCCATAATTATGGAGGCTATAGCACATATTATCATTATATTGTATTTAGAGATATTTCACACACACACACACACACACACACACACACACACACACACACACACTTCTATGAGGCGTCAACAAGCAGGATTGGCCAAATCAAATCTTGTTGAAGTGCAATTTCAAGAACAAGTACAAATACCACTGATATGTGCAACTAAAAATAGGCATCTTGTGAAGAAAGTGATGCAATATCATTAACAGCAACTATGATATTTTATGTGCAACTAAACAGCACAAAACATTATATTTGCCAACTTAAAGCTGCACTAGGCGATTTTACGACCACTAGAGGGTGACAGACAACACATTTGTAAATACAGCATAGCAAAACTACTGGACTACGGAGGCCCCTAAGGACAAACAGTGCATAAAGGCTAATAGCTAAGCTAAACGTACCTACAGAGAAGTGTCTCAGGTTACCAGTCTCACTTTGCCAGATTATTCTTCCGCTGAAGGTTACATGTCCCACTATGACAAGTGAAGAGGTAGGTAGCAAGTTTACTAGTTTAACAAGTTTCCGCGCTCGCTTCATCAATGCCACCATTACGACTTTCAGGAATTCAGGAATGGGAGGGGGTGAGCGCCGATTTTAAACAGCGAGCAAGGAGACAAGCTAGTTTTTAAAAAATTCAAAGCTACTTAATGGGCCGGGAGGAGCTTTGAGTCGGTCCGGGTTTTGACAACAAGCTTTAGAAAAGAGGTGAAAACAGCAACACAGCTGGCCCGCGTGTGCGGATATTGGTTTATTATGTCACAAGGAAATCTCCACATAGCACATGTTAGTTTCAGGATTGGTTATAGGGTCTGAAATCGCTTATTGCAGGTTTAAGTCTTTTTGCAAGTGAAAAATTGTTCGCCAGTAAAAGGGGACACAAGGCACACAAGGCACAAGAAAGCAATCCATATAGATTTTTTTTTTGTAGCCTATGCCAGCTGTCACTGGATAGCTACTTTCATCGCATCATCTGATGTGCAGCGCAATAATCGCCCCCACCTCTGAGAACACAAATCAGGCCCACTCAGACCGAGCAACTAGGATAAAATTAAATAGAACGTTTAAAAAAAGAAAAGCCGATACATATACCTGACACAAATGACTGATTATGTTGCGCTGAAAATCAACTCACAGGCTATTTTGTGAAGCTAAGTGTTGAGGCAGTGCAAATCGAATTACGGGAGCAAAACCTTGTTATCCGCACAGTGGATTTACGCTAGAAATCATGGGTTGATGTGGGTGTGCCGTTTTTTACGCCTTGGCCTAATTGCATATGCATTTGTGGGTGTTCCAAGGCTGAGGCACAAAATAAAGGGAGGGATTTTTGGAAATTGGCAGCGAGCGTGATTTATCAAGAGCCGGCTTTATCATCTGTTGATTGATTGCGCATCGAATTTAAGACCTAGGAAAAGCATGTCAAATTACTTTGCGCCCAGGATGGCAGGATGGCCCCCGATAAACATGCACTCATTAAATTGCATCCCTATCACAGTTCCATTTAGGTTTAAATGAGTATGTTGACTTAAAAATGTACCATTTCAGCATCACTGTCAGAGTAGCAGAAAGCACACTCAATATGCAAACTACTAGGAAAAGTTGCACGCTCTTCTCTCAATTTGCTGACACTATGAATCAATCGACATTGCCTTGATGAAAGCAATGCAGCTAAATATTTGTGTGTAATAATTGTCACAACAATGGAGGGGTGTGTGCGGCTTTTCCAGCTATATTTAACTGTATCTTAACAGGTGTCGAAGGTATCCAGCCCACCTGTCACCTGCATCTTAGTCAGGGTCTCCTGCACTTGCTCTTCCAAGGGAGTTAAAGCTGCGATATGCAATAACTGTACATGCACATAATTTTTTTAGAACAACTTTGGCAATATTTGTTTAAATTGTCCTTACGTCCCAATTGAATGCTCTGAGAAAAAAATATGGTCTCTGTGACTGTACCTGGCCCTGTAATCAGCCACTCTAAAATCTCAGGGCACCTGAATCTTAACAATCAATTAGGACAGCTCTTCTGCAAGGAGGTGTCCTGACCAGCCTGCTAACTGAAGAGAGAAAACACATCCACAAAAGAGATGATGTGAAACAGCCATAAGCGAAGCGTTTATTTCCCCAACACCGGTTGGGGGAATCAAGACCTGCACAAACCCCATTCATCAGGAAGGAGCCACATTCTGGTCAATCAGACAACCGGTGTTAGGTAGCTATGGCTTTGCATGTGACAAAAACATTTTTTTTTACCAGGGAATACTTCAGTAACAACTAGACTGAGCTAGCAGAGCTGTGTTCTGTGTAAAAGCTTTAATTAAAAGATTAATTTATCAAGTTTGGCTGCTAAGCTGGCGCTGTCTTTTTCCAGTATAGAGAGAACCTAGCTTGACCAAGGTTTGTAGCAATGTGTGTTTGTACCTGCAATGGGTAATCTATGCTGACAAAAAATATATTTGCTGGCGAATCTTTTAGTAACTAGATTGGGTTAGCAGAGCTGTGTTTTGCGTAAAAGGTTTGGACTATATTAAGGTTGCCCCCGCTCTCATGCACATGCACGTGCCTGAGCTTTGTTTCGAGGGAGGAGTTGCGGGAGGGGGCGGAATTTAGTTGTATAATTTAAAAGTCTTGGCCATTTTTCCAAAGTTGCCTAGCCCAGCTTTAATGGCTGTTCTTCAGAGGGGCCACCACTGGTAGCTTGCGCAGAGGCTTCATTGGTGGCAAACATTTTGGTTCACCTCCTCATATCATACCAGTGCTTTTTTACCTCTATTAAATTGTGCCTCTGGTGCCCAACTGCAATCACTTTATATGTTATTGTTGTCCCAGAGTGTCTTTTTACGCGCTGGTAAACCATCTTCTTTGCAGCAAAGAGCTCTTTGGTGTTGTCTCCGCTACCAACACTCCCAGCTCCAGTGGAGAGAAACAACTAGAAAAACAATACTGGACAATTCTAGGAAAGAAAGGTAGTGGGCTAATGTTAGCCCATTAGCTGTTAGCGCTGGCTCGTTCCATTCATACACGGTGTCTCCCAACCAAGCCTACATACGTATCTCATTAATTTAATAGCTGGCACCATAGTATATAGCTGTTAGATGCTCTGTTTAAAGAGGTGATGTGGTAACTACCTCATCACCCTATTGAACCAAGGAAGAAAGTACAGTAAAATCAGTGTAATATTGAGGTATCAAGCCTGACTACAGTTTCTATGGTGTTCCCATGGTGTTATCTAGTACTTTAATAATAGGTATGGTAACTGCCTCATCACCCTGTTGAACCAAGGAAAAGGTATTGGAAAGGCCGGTAAGCAAATGTTTCCAAAGTATTACATAGTAATTATTCAGTAATGAGCACAGGTTACTACATTAATGTACTACTGTTATGCTAATAATTACTCGTTATCACCAAACCGATATTTAACTGAGATATTACACATTATAATTACAAATAGTTATGTGTTATTACCAGAAATTACCAGTTACTTTCTGATAATCTCAATATTACACAGTACCATAATGTGTGTACCATAATGTGAAGTGCTACTGAATATTGTCATGAAATTCATCAAATTAATGAAAGTTTAGAGTGAATTGACACCATCCCGACTAAAAGCCCCAAAAGGTAGCTACACAATACTACCTACGGTTTCAATAATGATGCCATCTCCTAATCAGATATGGTGTGATAGTTTGCCTATTTAGCCGATACATTACATTACTTTTTATTCAAGATATGGCAGGTTTATTTGTGGATTAACCTGACATTGTTTTGGTCTTCCTCCAGACCTGGGCCCTTCTTCTGTGCCTCTACTGACCCCATGTAGTAAAGCAGTGATGAGTCAGGCCTTGAAGGACAGTTTCAGTGGCTTCTCCAAGGTGCAGCTGTGCTTTGGCATCTCCAACAGTAAGTCAAAATTCACCTAAATCTACATTTTACATGTGATTTACGGGCATACCAGTACAGTATGCCTTACCGAGTTAAGATAAGGGTGTAGAGAATGTCCTCCCATGGGGGTAATATTTATGTAAGGAATATGAGTCTTTTCACGCAGTGGCGCTGATTATGAAGAGTTATAACTTTTCATAAGGTGGCACAAATGATAAGATAAATATTTCTACAATGTCTCAAAATCAGTCTCATAAAGTTAACTATCAATTGACACTTGACTGACAAGTAACAATTGATTAATTATTATTGAGATTTCAATATTAATAGTTCATCTCAATTAAAATACAATAATATACCTTTAGTTAACACAAAATTAATAATATTGGTCATTTAACTAGACACAAGACCCTTTTTGTATCAACACGCAATTTGTTGATTAAAAGTAACACAAACTAATACAAGCTATTTACAAGTGTGTGTGTGCGTGTGTGTGTGTGTGTGTGTGTGTGTGTGTGTGTGTGTGTGTGTGTGCATGGGTCCTTAACTATAGGGTATGCATGAGCATGCTGGCCGCATGGCCAGGTACTGGCCCTTTGTTGGAGAGGGGCACAAAGGGTCGTAAACCATAGGCCTAGATGGAGGAAAAGCTGTGTAGGCCTAGGTGGAGTTGGTGAACTAACCTGAAGGAAATTCAAAGACTTTATCTAACAATAGAATATGAGTAAGTAGAATAACATATATACAGGTATATATTCTTTGATGTTATGAGATCATGAAGTTGGATCATGTTAGTAGAGGTAAAATACATGCAAACCTTAAGTTTGTGCATTTATCCTATCTAACATGTGGGATGGCTATTTGGTGTTAACAGACCAACAGTTGGTAAATGTAATGTATCTCAACAATTTTACATTAGCAAACAGTTTACATTCACTTCGTTGAATATATGCTGTTGCTATGCTATATGCCCAGTTGTTACAGTTTTACTTGGAGTCCTTCGTTTGTCGCATTGTGAGCGGTTCAAAGCTTGCGGTTTCAAAACTCTGGTTTTCCAGGGAAAAACCTCCCCTGAAGAGGCGATAGCCTCGGCGCTGAGTGCCTCGGCACTCCTCTGGTCCAGATTGTCCCTGCTCCTCCTCAGGACAAGTCCATTTCCTTCTTTGAAAATATTTTTCAATATTAATCTGGATTGAGGGAGCAAACATTCAGAGTTAAAAAGTTCAGTTAAAAAGGTAATATTAATGTAACACTGACTAGCAGCTAGACCGTGTGGTAATCTCGGAAACCCAGCTGTATTCCAAATAACGTTAACTGTTAGTTCTTCTTTTCGGGAATTCAGCCGGCCGTCTTCTTGGCATGGAAAAAAAATATCCCTCACGCCCACGTGTGTAATGGGAGGTGCACAGACGGGTCTGGTGAGAGCGCGAGCGAGAGATAGAGAGTGAGAGACAGAGAGAGAGCGAGAGAGCGAGAAAGAGAGCGAGAGAGACAGTGAGTGCGCAGAGCAATTAGGGGCTGAGCGAGTCAATGCACTACACACGCAGTTCTACCATTAAATAGTGAAAAAACAGGTCGGTATGAGCTGAACTCCTACTCCTCCCCCTCCTCCTCGTCTTCATCACTCTCCTCCTCCTCCTCCTCTGTGGGGGAGGGGCTTATCTTGGGTTGGAGATGTGGTGGACATTGAAAGTGATATATGGACTCAGCACCTTCCAAAGAATCTATGGACACAAGAATTTTCAGTCTACGACACACAGTTCAGGAGTTATTGGGCAAAAGGTAAAGTTGCTTGTTATAGCGCCACCACCTGGCCAATGTGTGTGGGCTGCCTTGCCTGAGTAGTGGGGGGCCATAGGAGCCCACCTGCCAAATATGGTTGCTAGATTTTTGTGAAATTCTGTACATGTTCTAGGATGATGTCCAAGTCGATTCATGAAATTTGGCAATGATTGATGAAAGTGGGCATGGCTTATTGCATAATAACCAAATCTTCGTAAGTATTAAAGTCACAACAAATTTATAAAAAATCAGCCGTATGTCCTAAAGAATCAGAAATTTTCAGGACTGGTACCTACCCCCGATTCTGAAGTCGCCCCCCTGTGTTTATAGCAAAAACTGACTGTGATCCCACAGTGTTGTCCTCCTAAACTGTATGTTACAGGAAAAAACAACATGATTTTTGAAATTATCATACCTTAATTATTAAACAGCCAAAAAATTCAAATATCTTGAAAACTGAGCATACGGTAGATGGAAATGTGCAGCTGAAAATAGTTTGAGAAATTGACAATGTGATATGTTCAAGATAATTTGATCAATCTTCATCAACTTTCATCAGCTAAGGACAAACTCAAAGCCATGTGTAAATTGTAAGGGTGTAACGATATATCGTGGAACAAAATTTTGCAATCCAAAAACATGACGGTAGGCATCGTGGAGGTGAAAAATGTTTACTCAAGCTCAAGTACAGCTTATCAATTAGCCTAGATGCGCCACCAAAATGTAGACTACCCTTTGTTTTCATTTACATACTTTAAACGCCAGAGGGCGGAATCAGTAATCCTAGACCTAGATCCTAGTTTGCCTGACTGGCGTTATGACGTCATTTTCACCGACGTTTTTTCGAGACCTGGATGAGCTAGGTGTGTAGCATGCAACAGGAAAATGGAAAGCGGTGAAATCGAAAGACACTCATTACGTTACGTAACATTATTATCCTTATTTTGAAAGAGACGGAGGTAAGTGTTGTGAGACATTCTCAAATTTTCTATCCAGTCTGTTTCCTCAACATTGCGGTTGTTCCCACAGATATAAAAACGGTTGTTCCTACCAGTTCTGAAAGTATCAAGTCCATGCAGTGGAAAAAGAGAATATGACGCCGCTGTCAGTGGCGGTCAGTCAGGCTTTAGAACCCTCCACAGCAAAGCTCTCCTAAAGGCAAATTTATGGTTTCTGCTGTGTGCCCGGGGTTCGCGGTGTTCACAGCAAGACCATTCTCTCCGCAAAGTCACAGCATTTTATAGTAAATGCGGTAGCAGCGCGGTGTTCGCGGAGAGAGCAGAATCACCTCAAGTTGTCCATTTTTGCTGGTTGTCAGCTGTCAGTTTCCTCGAATAGATTACTTTCCTAGTAACCAACTAACAGCAACCATAGCCTCGGAACTGACTGCACCGTTTGTGGAGGCCTCCGCAGAAGTCCATTTTTGGAGAGGAGCGCATAGCTCGGTGCGGACCCTCCACAGACCCCCTATATTTATATTTTATTTATTTTATTTGTTGAAAAGTATTCTGGGAAATATAGGAAATCACTGATTGATGAGATATAACAGTGTATACAAAGGTGGAGTTTTCGTTTAAGTTAAGTGAGATGTATGTAAACCAGTTGTATTTATTTTATGCTTGTTTCTTTTTTCTCTTTGTAGATCCCCTTAAGTGGACCAAGCAGCATGTGCTGCAGTGGCTGCAGTGGGCGGTCAGTGAGTTTAGCCTGTCGGATGTCAACTACTTCAAGTTTGACATGAATGGCGAGCAGCTCTGCGATCTGGGCAAGGACACCTTCCTACAGCTGGCACCTGATTTTGTGGGCGACATTCTGTGGGAGCATCTCGATCAGATGATGAAAGGTACATATGGACGATGGCAATCTGAATGTATGTATTTTAAGAAATGTTTATTTAAATGTTTGTTTTAATGTTTAAATAATACGTACAGGCTGCCCACTGGTCATGGAATTCCAGACAGGGAAAGTCAGGGAATTTGATCAATTCTCCGGGGACATCAGGGAATATCAGGGTATTTTACAAAAGGGTCACTTTCCAGGAATATAGCAGAATGTATTTTCAAAGTTGTTTCACACATTTATTACATTACATGGTTTCCAGCCCAACTGGAGTGGAAACCAGACTGTTCAACCCCATAGAGATATAACACTAGAGGGGACATGTCATAGAGCAGTGGTTCTCAACCTTTTTTGGGCCAGCGCCCCCCTATCCGTTATCCAGGTCCCTTACCGCCCCCCATCAAATAAAATGTAAGCTAATTATCTTCCCTGAATATTAATGTTGATTATCCTGTTTATTATTATTGTTATTGTTATTATTTATATAATTTATTATATTTATATTAGGCCTATATATTTATTCTTTATTTATATTAGGCCTATATATTTATTCTTTATTTATATTCTTATTATATTATTATTATTATTATTATTGTTGTTATCATTATTATTATTGTTATTATTATTATTATTAGTATGATTATTATTCTTTGTTATATCATTAAAAAGCATCAGCTAAATATGGCGGCTGCACTGGGTTTCATTCCAAATGTGATGAAGTGTGAAGCAGTGCTGATGTTCAGCTAGCTATTAAACAAAAAACATGTGCCTCACATATAAGTAATTGAGTTTGTAACATCTATATCTAGCTAACCAGCTATGGTATTTCTCCAGGACCTGCGAAACATTTGATTAGAAACAAGTCAGGTTGTTGACATTGTGCTGGTTAGCTAGCTTACATGCAGTGGTTTGTCTATTAACTTGACTTTCATCTCTAGCATGATATATTGTGATAAAGCAGCATTAGATCAATTATGTTAGGTGTAACACATCCCCCCGCTTGCTCCAGGCTGACCCAGCCACTACACCTGCGGCTGGGTTACACCAAAACTGCTCAACTCAAACCAGCGTTTGGGTAGATAAAATAACCCAGCATGTCAAATAACACTATGATTGAAATACTACCACTGTACTTGAGTTCAGGGAAATCATGACACATTTATGACGGTCTCGTGACAGCCATTGTCAAATACGACAGTTTAATGTCATGTTAACGCATACAACCAAGGATTTATTTGTGTTTGATAATGAAGTCTGTCATGATATGTTTATAACAGGTTATGTCCTTTTGGTTAATGTCAAGTTGTCATGACAGAGACATCTAGAACAGTGTCAACTTTGCATTGAAAGTGTCATTATCAACCAAATGACACTTAATGACAACAGTCGTAAACATTCATAAAGTTTAACTAGAAAAGGCAAAATTTTCAGAAAGTTTGTGTGCTTCCGTCAGTAAAAAGGTAGACAGTTGAACGAGGTTTCATTTGAACGAGGTTAAACGTCTTAAAATTTTAATATTTAAGCAATTTATTTGACAGCCAAAAGTCCTGTAGTTATCAATACATGGAAGGATATCTAATCATGTTTTTGAGAGTCATAGTATTATGGGCTGTAGTAAAAGCAGCAGTTGTAATATCAGTAGTATAAGTAATACAATTAGCAGTAGTAGTATTTGGACTATCAGTATTAGAAACAGTAGAAGTAGCAATAGTGGTAGTAGTAGTACTAGTAGTAGCAGCAGTAGTAGTGCAACAGTAATAGTAGCCTAGTAGTAGTTTCAGTGTTTGTAGTAGTTGAATTAGTAGTTTAAAATGGTAGCAGTATTAGTAACAGTAGAAGTAGCAATAGTAGTAGTAGTGGTAGTTGCAGCAGTAGTAGTAGGATTTGTAAAAGTCATAAGTCGTAATAAAATAAAATAAAAGTAGCAGTCAGTAGTAGAAGTCATACAATTTGCAGTAGTAGTAGTATTTGGACTATCAGCAATAGTGGTAGCAGTAGTAGTAGCAGCATTATTAGAAGTAGTAGTAGTAGTAGTAGCAGTAGTAGTAGTACTAGTAGTAGTAGCAGCAGTAGTAGTAGTAGCAGCAGCAGTAGTGGAAGTAGGCTACTGTGTGCATGTGTGCGCGCGTGTGCGTGTGTGTGTATCCCCACGTGTGTATGTAAAGAGAAGTACAGAGAGCTGCATTAAGACAGCAGCAGTGGTGCAGAAGTCAGACAAACGTTCGTAATTCAAAAACTACAAATCCTGTCACTGAGATATTTACATTGTCAGTGACAGAAGAATAGCTGAACAGTTTGATGTGTAATATGTGTATGTGATGTTAAAATTGTGGGAGTTATTAATGACAGTTTAGAAATGTGTAAAAAGGATGGAGATTTCAGAGATTTTTTTTGGATGCGGCAAACTCTGAAACAAACGTCCATTACTCAAAAACTACAAATTCTATCACTTAGATATTTACACATAAGTTAAAGCAGGATCAACTGACCAGTTTGATGTGTGATATGTGTATGTACCATTAAAACTGTGGGAGTTACTAAAGTTGAAAGAAAGTTGAAGAAGATGAACTGTAGTGAAGTGACGTTAAAAAGTTGAACTGGAGCACTAGTGTTGAACAAACGTTCCTAACTCAAAAACTACAAATCCCATCACTTAGATATTTACATGGTGAGTGGCAGAGGAAGTATCTGAACATTATTGTTAACTGCTAACTGTGCATCGGGGAACTGAAAGCACTTGCCAATGTGTTGTGAGCGCTATTTATTTTTTATACCAGACATGATCTATCAAGGCTTCCTCTGTGATCTTACCATAAAGACTATCAGACCCTGAATAAATGAAAGTTACCTTGTATTAGATAACAGTACTGTACTCAGTGGTGATTGATATGAGTGAGGAGGACATCACCAGAAGACATAATGGTTGTGAATGAGTGGGTAACTTGAAAGCATTGTGCTGAGTTGCTTTTAATATAGACTAACTTAGTAAAGTAACTAGTTTAAAGCCATAGTAACAAAGTAAAGTAACTAGATGATTTTGTGTTTATAGTGTTTATAGTGTTTATACTTTTTTATGAGTGTCCAAAATCAAAGTCGAGCGATATATATAAACTGCCCAGCAGTTTATAGATAGGACCATGTCACACTGAAAATGCTCAACATTAAGTTCAAAATAAATCTCCTCACGTGTTAAGCATGAGTAAACACACAGAGCCACAGGCTGACTGCCTGGCTAGTGATATGTGGGATGAACTTGACTCCCTGTAAGAAACACAAGATAATGCTCAACACACTGTAAACACGAGTGGAGCAAATCACAAATGCAGACTTTAGTCTATGATCTAGCAAACCTTTCTATCTTTATCTAAGTTAACTTGCCTAACATTAACCCATTAACCCATTTATAAATATAATATAATTTATATTTTATAAATACATTTATATGGAAATAAATAAATACATTCTTAAAGATATATGAAAATAAATAAAGAAATATATACAGAAATACATGAACAAATAAATGTGAAAATCAATATAAAAATGAATACAAAAAATGTGGAAATAAATGAACAAATAAATGTGAAAATATATATAAAAATGAATAAAGAATTACATTTGGAAAAAAATAAAGCAATTAAAGCAGATTTATCAATCTTTTTCTGTACATATTTCCCAATTGTTTTTTTTAATTCTTCTTTATATTTCCACATTTATTTATTCATTCTTTTATTCATTTATTTATCATTCTGGCACTTTGAGTGTTCCATATTCAAGAGCCGAATAGCCCCCATGTTAAAACTAAGTGGAATATTGCTTTAAGAAGGTGAAAAAGCATAGAGGATTGAATATTGCAGTTTTGAATGATATGTAGAGGCAGCAGTGGTGCTGCAGTGTAATTTATCTCACATCATGAACTATTTCTTACTGAGATCTGTTTTTGTCCAGACTGCCAAGATAATGAGGATACATCAGAAACCCAGAGCAGCATTGTTCCGTCTGTAGTTAACTGGATGAGCTCTGCTGGTGAGAACCTTCACTGCTTTCTTCAGATTCCCATATCTCTCTCATTGCTATATACAGAATACATAGTGATATTTCTTTTTGTATTTTATAATGCTATATTTACATATACCTATATTTATATATAGCATATATTTATTTTATTTCATATTTTTCATATTCTGCAATCTTTTATTCTTTGCCTCAGTAAGACCCACTGCAATTATTGTGCATACACTAATAATGCTGCAATCCATACTTTTCCCCAAACCTTCCATTCATATATTCTACTTGTGTTTACATTGACTGCTTTATGTATATATATATAGTAACCCCAATTTGCTACATTCTTTTTCATTTTCTATTTCTATATTTATATTCTTTTCCCCACTTTATCTTACCACAGTTTGCTGCTGCAATGACCCAGTTTACCCATGTAATGGGGATCAATAGTTCCATGTGATCTTAAAGCTATGTGTAGACATCTTACCAATGGTCTTTTCCTTCTCCTAGGTTTCAAAATGGATGACAGCCAGTGTGCCATGCAGGTTCCTGAGAGTGGTGGCAGTCTGCTCAGACAGCTGTTTGAGAGCCCTGATAAGACATCTACACTGATCCAAGACGAGAAGTTTTCCACACTGTCAGAAGCCCAGTTGGACCTCAGCTACATGACAGGGAGCCAGCACTTTTCCAGCACCAGCTCCATGTCAAAACCCTGTAAGCTGCACTCAATTGTTTGGTATTTAACAACCAGAATCACTTTACTTGTGAAGTACAATATGGGCATGTTCACACCAAGCATGATTGGAGCGGTTTATTGAACTCTGGAGTGTGTACTGAACTTTAAGTTTGGTTTGTTGGCCAGATGAGAACAATGGCATTCAAACTCAGATGGCACGCCTGAAAATCCAAGCGGACTGCAGTTTAGTTTGTTAGGAGTGAAAATCTGAACCAACTACAGCAATTCCTCATGCTTGGAAGGCCTAGAACAGGGGTACTCAAACTTTTTTATTGAAGGTCCACTTATGAATTTTACACAAGTTCAAAGGTCCGAAACAATGGCAGTAAAACGCACCGACATAAATCAACGTCCATAACTTGTCCATAATATACAGACTTCAATATAATTCCAGCTTTCCACCAAGTAATGACGCTCTGCTCACATAAGAGAATAGTGGTGTAGTTGAGAATATAGGCATGTATAAGCTTACCCGCTAAAATTTTGCATATACTTGTTATCAACAAGCTGCATCATCAGAATGCAAAACAACAAAAACAATATAAATTGTGACAGAATGTAACCAGTTATATTTATTTGTGAACATGTAGTGTAACATGAATTCATGATGTTAGCCTGGCAGGAGAAACGTTGGCTTTAACAGTAGTAACTTAGCCTACACACTGAGAGTTGCTGGGTTCCAGTAGATGAATAGCACAGTTGCCGGGTCTGCTGGTTTTGATGCTGGGTTATTTTTAATGCGGTGGAAATATTAAGCCTGTGATGGGACAGTAAGGTGATGGGATGGACCCACCGCCTGCCTTCTGTTCTCTGGGTTATCTTGTCCCGTAAGTGACAAACATCTAGTTGTCTTCAAATGATACCTTTTTTGTTCATTCACGTCATCAACTTTTTCATTAACATCAGTTCAAGGGATTTACATTAGCAGACATTCCCCAAGGCTGTTTCCATTTTACCATTTTACTTAACGTCACATATTCCTCCACGGACAACAGAAAAATACCCTGTGGCACACTGAAATTTGTTTAGTATTCATTCTTTCCCACAATGACAAGCCAAGCATATTCGACTTCACGTTCATAGTGATATTATTACAATCTGTTGAGTGTGACAGGAGTTGAAAATCTCATTCAGACTTCCGCCACCCCTCTGCTCACGGCAACAGCCAATGCCGACACACACACCATCACACACAGAGTGAGCAAGCACACTGAGGAGGAGAGAGAGAGCTGCCTGCCGGTGACCAGCTCTAGATTCTCTTTCATCACTTAAGTAGGCAAATATGTAACAAGTCATGGTCTGTGTTGAGTCATTAAAGAACACAACATCTTGCTATTCATTAGGGACGGTTTCGTATTATATGGGGAGGGTGGCAACCTTACTTAACACTGACAGTTGAAATGATATCCTATATCTCAGGTAACTGGGTGGAGGTTCTTACCTCTAACCATCATCTTGGGAGTCTTGGGAACTTGGTCTGAATTTTCAGAAAGTGTCATGCACAGAAAGCAACATGCTGCAGGAGAGAATGAGCCAATCCACAATCTTTCCTTACTGTCTATGAGTCAATCTGATCTCGTCATGTAGGAAAAAATATTTCCTACTAGCGGATGTGTTCAGAATGCTCACTTTGCTCAGACTGAGTACGGGCGTTGGGCATGGAAACCTGAAGTGGGAGTAATGGTAGACTGTAGTAGAAGTACAGGATTATATGAGGTCTGAGGGAGATCCAAATGTAAGAAGAGTATGCATGTGAAGGGGTGTCTACATGGTTATGAGAATAAAAAGTAAGTAAATAATAAATGAGTAAGTGGAGTTATATAAATACATAATAAATGAGTTAGTACATAAACAGAAGTGAATGGAGATTGAATTTAAATAATGACAATAGTGTTGAGGTCTCTGTAGAGAAGGGGAGCCAGAAAAATCGGCCCCATGAGCTTTGTGTTACTGAGGCGCCATAGGGTACTACTGCAGCGTGTAGGCAGGAGAGAGGAGCCAGTCCCAGTGACTGAAGTAGTGGAGGTGGCTTCCATGGGGGGGACGCCCATGTATTGGGTGTTCACAGCGTGGGGTAGACCCCTGGGCATTAGGAGGAGGCCTGTCCCACACAGACCTGTCTGTCACGGACAACACTCTTGAGGGGCTGACCCTATGTGCCATGCCAGCCTGTGGAAACCCAATGCCGGCTGTGGATAACCGGGAGGGCAGAGGACAGAATTATCCAGCCTGCCCTACACCCAGGGTGTTCTGCAGGGGACATTCATAGACAAGGAAAGGAGAGAAACAAAGCAGAGAGGAGAGAAAAAGTGGTTTGATAGTTTGTATGTGTGTGTCAGTGTGTGCATGTGCACATGCCACAAGGATGTTTCATGTTTTTTCTGGGATATGATAAACGAAAATGGCAAAATCATTACAGATCAAGGACCAAAAAAGAAAACAATAATATTCATATTGGATATGGATACACATACACATAATAGATATAGTGATAGAAAAAAGAAGAGGCAAGAAAATAAATAATACTATTAATAGTAATAATAGCTAGGACCGCAAGCAGTCATGGATGGGCCCGGCAGATGTTGCGTAAGAGGAAAAAGAGAGCCACAGCAAAACCACATTTACTCAGCATCACCCAGGATTCAAACTCACAACCATTGGCACCAAGGGCAAGTTGAGCTATCTGTCAGTGGTTTGAAGAGAGGAGGCGCCACGCTATGACTGAGGCAACCAGCAGGGTGCATGATAAGATCTGTCCATCCATACAAAGGCAGATTTCAAACTAGGGTCAAATATTCTGTTTTCAAGATAAAATTCAGAGAATTTGTGTACTTTATCTAGACCAGTGGTTCTCAACCTTTTTCATATCAAGGACCCCTAATTTAGTCCACATTAGGGCCACGGACCCCCATTTTGTCCCTCTGACCCAAATCTGAGAATATTTTTATTGTTAGATATGATTTTGTCCAGAAGTCCATGACTATTTGTATTGTAGGGAGAGAGATAACAGTGAAACTATGATCAAAATAATCAGTCTCCTACATTCTATAATTGTTCTTGTAAATGAAATAATGAACGCTTCATCAATTTGCTGGGGACCCCCTAGGATGCCCTCAAGGACCCACTGATCTAGACAACATAGAGATGTCTGTAATTTATTTTTTACATGGATTGAATGCTCCATAAGCGAATAACTGATGTTTAAATATGCTCTATTTTCCATTGACTACAATGGTTTCCATAAATGTAGATCATTTAGAAGTCTGAAATTTTGTTTTATCTACCAAGACAGGAAAATATTTTCTATTTTTTACATGAAGATTGGACATTGAGTAAGCAGCAATTCATTGTGGTTGTGTACAGTACCATTTACAGTCAGACATTTTGATGAGCTGTTTGGTAATTGCACAAAACAACAGACGTCCGACAGATAAAACACATCATGTCAGACCACTAGAAATTGCAAAACGTAACTTAAAATGTAGATAGATTACTTTATAATTCATGATTCACTCATAGAAGACTGTCACTGCCATTTTCCCTCAGTATAAAAACTTATTGGCCGTCAACTTGACAAAACTGGCAAACTACAGAGGTCTTCTCAGCTCCAATTACCGATGTATTAGTCCGTTAACTTTGGATCAAATCAGAATCAATAACGTTATGTAAAATAATCTGTTAGTGCAATTATGAAGTTGTACGGCCAAATATATCAGTATAACATGCACTGTAGCATGAATGCAGCTGTAACGTTGGCTAGCTCCCTAGATAACCTAGCTAACTGTGACCACATATCGCAAGTAATCCAAAATAAGCTCGTCTCGGCTGATCTTCTTCATTAACAGTACTTGGTGTTCCACTGACGAGTTGGAAATGGCCGATGCAAGTAATATTAACACTGATTTAGTTGTTTATAGTCACTTTATTAAGTTACAGCAACAGTATTACACTCTCTTCAGTACGACTGAACGGCAGTTAGCAGTCAGTGCATTGACCGGAAAAACTGGTAAAGCAAAGCATTATGGGAAGGGCTAAAATCCTCTATAGGCAGTATCTCAGATTTTGTCCAATTGATGGAAATAGCCAGACACCCTGCTATAGTTACTAATCAGATTATGGACAGATAGAAGCGCAGATGAAGGGTTTGTAATGTATAATAGAATGTCATCAGTGTACAAGCTAATTTTATGGTGGCATGACTTTGACTGGATGGCTGAGATGCTGTCACATTGCCTAATAGAAGCAGTCAAGGGTTCAATGAAATGAAAAGCACAAATAGCAGTGGAGATAATGGGCATCCTTGTCATGTACCTCTTTGTAGTTGAAATGGTTTTGGTCTCCCCTTAATGAGACTGGTTTGATGTATGTGTATTAGTGATGAGATTATGGAATCTAATGTAATTGATAAAGCTTTGCTTATCATTTTAATGTCTGTGTTAATTAATGATATAGAGCAATAGTTGGAGCATTGAGTGGGGTTCCATTTGATTTTGAAAATATTTTCAAATTAATTTTGCCCAGCAATGTGCGCACGGCCACACAGGCGCGCCTCCGTCTCTCCCCCCTCCACATCCCCTCAACCCCATTCCACTATGGACGCTTTCCATATCAGTAAAACGCGTCCTGCTGGTTCCATTTGCGTTTTAGCTACACATTCAACAGCGTCAACTCAGGCACAAAGCCTCAAAATACAAGCAGAAATTGAAATTCATCATTGATATGGCTGATTATGCCTAGTTTATACATTTTCCCAATACAATATTTATGTAGGCAATATGATAATCACAAAAATCATTGGACACACAGGCCTGCGTTTTCAGAATTTAAAAAAATGAGGATTGTAAATAAAATTTTTACACTTTTCTCCCTGCATCATTCCCCCATCTTACGCCAATAACGGGCCACTGGATGTTAATTGACAGGATTGATAGAATTCTCTCATGTCAATAAGGTGATGGCCCAAGTGGAAAGCTCTCTCCTCTCAGCAACAAGCAGACAGAAGGCATGAAATGAAACCCAGAAAATAAAATGCTTTAATTTGTTACAGTTGACAATATAAGGTCATGAATTTACATAAAATACAACAGGAAAATAAAAACTACTTTTACAAATGTTTGTTTTCCTCATTCTGTACAGGTTCTTTAAATTTTTTAATTACCTTTGTCACATTTTCCATAGTTAAAATATGAAAAACTGGCCACTCTGTGATTCACATATAACAAAGTTAAAACTATAGTCTTTCATTTGTGTCTGTCTCAGCTCTTCTGGTTGTAATGAGAGCATGTCTTTGAATTTAGAACTTTTGAGCTAGATCTGCACATATTTCTGTACAGTCTAATAGGACAGAAAGTGACATCAAATCTAATAGCAAGGTCCTGTTCCTAAACAGCTTTGAGTTTGTTATAATCCGGTAAACCTGTGAAAAGCATTATGTTCTCCTCATCCCCCTGGAATCTTGAAAAGAGGTATGGTGGTTCCATCACTGGAAAACATAGCAAGTTATTATTGATCAAGAGCAAGATTGATCAAGAGCAAGAGCAAGATTTAAGGTTTGACAATGTAGTTTTTACCACCTTTAAGGTAAGCACTGCCTCAATCTCTGATTTATATCTTGCAGTTTCACTTCAAGACCAGAGTTCATTGGAAAGCATGGAGAGCATTGAGGGACCTCGTTCATGGGGCAGCCAGTCTTCACTAGCAGACACTCAGAGGGTCCCGTCCATTGACAGCCTTGATGATGAGTACAGTGGGACTCCTCTTAACCTCAGCAAACAGAGTTTGTCATTCAAGGACTACATTCAGGGGAGAAACAAGCTAGCTGAACTGGGAAAGCCTGTAGTACCAGCAGCTGTCCTGGCCAGGTTCACTGGTAAGTTCAAAGAATCAAGACAGTAACTACCTGATGTCTGGTTCGTAAAACATTTTTGACACCAATTTCGGTTATACATTTCAGTTATAAATGCCACTTTCCAGGAGGACTGCTATTTTGAAATTTTTAATTAATAAAATGCCACTATTGTGTCACAAATTGCACATGCTCCATGAACACGTTATGCAAGATGGTTTAAGGATTGAATCAGTATCTACAAATTTGATGTAGCTGCAGGTACAAAATATTACAAAACTTATATTCAGGTGTTAAGAATGTGAATTGGCCTGTTACCATCAAGGCTTATTCATGATGATTCCCTTTCTCTTCTCTTATATTAATTAGCACACCAAATACTTTTGAACTTCATTTAACTGTTTGAAGCTGTTTGAAGCTGCTCCTCATCAGCCTCAGCTCATTGTAGAGAGGGTGAGAGGGGTTCTCCAGGATGGCATTGATCTTTCCCCTCATCCTCCACTCTGCCATTACCTCCAGACTGTCCAGTTTGTGTCCAATAACAGAGCCAGCCTTCCTCACCAGCTTATTCACTGTTTGTTTCTCCTGCCTTGATGCTGCCTCCCCAGCACACCACAGCAAATAACAGTGCACTGGCTACTACAGACTGGTAGAACATCTGCAGCAGCCTGCTGTACACGTTGAAGGACCTGAGTCTCCTCAGGAAGTACAGCCTGCTCTGTCCCTTCCTGTAGAGGGCATCAGTGTTGTCCGATCAGTCCAGTTTGTTGTCCGCCTGGATGGTGAGAGGGTTTTGGGGGCCTCCTACTCCTTCTGAAGTCCACCACCAGCTCCTTGGTCTCCGTAATGATGCGCTGGAGGTGGTGGTTGTCACACCAACCTACAAAGCTCTCTACCAGGTCTCTGTATTCCTCCTCATTGTCCTCCGTGATGCAGCCGACAATGGAGGATTCATCAGAGAACTACTGTAGGTGGCACGATCCAAAGAGCAAGCAAAACCTACGCCCTGGCATTGACGACAAACAACACTCAACTGAACGCAGACCATATTTATTCAACACAACTTCATTTTAAGGGACAATAAACTGGCATGGCAGAGTTGCTGGATTTGCTGGATCTCTCCTGGGAAGCATTGCCCTCTGCTGGCCAGGAGGGCCAATTGCAACTTCCTCCTCTCCCCACCAGTCAGGTATGCTCCGAGCAAGGGAGATTGCCATCTGCTGGCCAAGAGGACCAATTGCCACCTTTTCCCTCCATAAGCCAGGAAACCTCCATGCAGGGAGTTCTGCCCTCTGCTGGGCAGCAGGAGATTTTTAATTCTGGACAAGGCAAGGGAAAGGACAAAACAACTCTATCATTACTGGACATGGAACTCACAGGAGATGAACCTCTTGCTCCTCCACTGTTAAAGCCTCCTGATAACACAAACATACAGCACACTTTGGCAGATCTGCAGAGAAGCCAAAAGGAAATGAATGGTCTAATTCATCGATGGAAAGCAGAGCAACAAACTAATAATCAGAAAATGCTGGACATCCTGTCTGCCTTTAAACATGCCTTTGCTGTAAAGCAGGAACAAGGACAGCAACAACTAAAGGACTGCTTCATACAGCATACAGAGTATCTCAGGACGCAGTTCACAGACACTCTCAAGTGGAGGCTCCATCATCACCATACGGAGATGCTTAAGGACATCAGTGATGTAATGACTCCGATGGTGGCCACTGTCACGCACCTGCAGGAAGAAGTAACAACATTTAATGAGCAATTGCACAGTATGGGGGAGGGAGTTAGCACCATGAAGTAACAAACCCTCCGAACACCCCACTCTTCATTGCAATCGACTGCAGTACAGACCACCACCATTCCACCTCCACCTCCCTCCGCCTCCCTACCTACGGTGTAACCAGAAATTAAAGCCTGGCTGCGATTGCACTCTACCATCTCCGGTGGGCTTCCCTATCCAGGGAGACCTGAGTTAATGGGGAAAAGTCCAATCAAATTGCAGTTTCCTTGTTTTGGCAGAATGGGAGATTGTACGGACCCTCTAATGTACCTGGAGCAATGTCGGGACTATCTGGCTTTGAACCCCCTCACGGATGAGGAACTTCTCGCCACCCTTCGCAATGTCCTGTTTGGCACAGCTCGCGACTGGTGGGATGTAATGAGGTTGGAAACCTTCACCTGGAGGGACTTTGAGCATACGTTTCTGTCGGCCTTCCTCTCAGAGGATTATATTGATGAGCTTGAAGAACGGATCAGGACACGGGTGCAAGGGGAGCAGGAAAGCATCCGGGACTTCGCTTACATGTACCGAGCACTCTGCCGCCGATGGAAACCAGATATCTCTGAGGAAAAAGTCATCCAGCTCATACTGAAGAACATATGGGCATCTTTGGCGAGCCAGCTGAGGAGCAGTGGTGTCAAAACAGTGGATGCCCTGGTGAGGCTCGGCCAGCAGCTGGAAAAGGACAGAGAGAAGTAAATACAGCAAGAGACTCCCCGGGAATACCCCCCTGACACCAATAGATCTCAGACTGTAGTAACGCCCACTTCTACCCCACCCACATCTCTCACTCCTGCAGCTGCAAGACCTGCTCAATCTTTCTGTTGGCGGTGTAAAGGATCCCATTCACCACACAATTGTCCAAATATTTCTTCTAATAAGGGGAAGAATCAGAAGCCTACTTACCAGCCTCCACCTCCATCTGGGCCATCCACCAGCAGCAATCCTACAATACACGCAGTGTCATATCAGCAGCCCGGGGAGAGAGCCTTCCCCTTCACCGCTTCCAGACCTCTTCCTCGCCAACTGGTCGTTCCTATAACCATTGGCTCAGTGAATGGCAGGGCCATGGTGGATTCAGGTTCATCCTACACGCTTCTGAACGAGGAGTTGTGGCAGGCCACTAAGGTGGAGGACAAGAATTTATATCCCTGGGGTGGGAAACCCCTGTATTTGGCTGACGGGGGGGAGAGATGGCCATTGGGATGGCAACATGTTGTGGTGAAATTGCAGGATCATACCTGTACTCTGCCAGTGGTAGTGCTCTCATCTGAAAGCCTTGCCTTTCCTGCGGTCCTGGGACTGGACTTCCTGAGCCTCAGTGGGCTGCAAATGGATGTTGGACAGAATTTGTACTGATTCAGGAGCAACAGTGGGAAAAAATATTGCTTTGAAAAGGACACTAATAACTTTACCGAATGGACTGGGAGGAGCCTGCTTTCCTTTTACTCTGCCCTTGATCCCCGGAGTGCCGCTCCTCCTACCCCCTCCAGCCTGGATGCGGAGCTGTTTCACAAGGCAGTGGAGAGAGCTAAGTTGGATGGAGGCGGAAAGAATCAGTTCTGTGACCTGCTACAGAGGAATGCTGACATGTGCACCTCCTCTTTGGGCCGAACCAATGTTCTGACACATAAAATCTTTGTTACTCAGGACCTTCCCATCAAACAAAAATCCTACCGAGTCTCCCCAGCGAAACTCAAGGTGATAAAGGAGCTAGTGGAGGAAATACTGGCAGCTGACATCATCGAACCCTCATCTTCGGCTTGGGCGTCTCCTGTGGTCCTCATTCCTAAAAAAGATGGGAAGCCCAGGTTTTGCGTGAACTACATTAAACTCAACGCAGTGACCCACACCGATGCTTACCCTCTGCCTACTATACAGGAAATTCTGGACTCCCTTACGGGCTCAGTTGTTTTCTCCACCATCGACCTCAACAGTGGCTACTGGCAGTGCCTGATGGATGAGAACAGCAGGGACAAAACAGCCTTCACCTGTCCCTTTGGACTCTACCAATTCAAGGTCATGCCCTTTGGTCTCAAAAATGCACCAGCAACCTTTCAGAGGCTGATGGAAAAGACCTTGGGAGAGCTGAGAGGCAACATCTGTTTTGTTTACCTGGATGACATCATCATCTACTCTCCCTCGTGGGAACAGCACTTCAGTGACCTGCAGGTGGTTTTCCAAAAACTCAGAGAAGCAAGGCTGACTGCCAACATGAAAAAATGCAACTTCTTCCAAACCTCCCTCAAGTTCCTGGGTCACATTGTATCTGCCGCAGGTATCCAGGTGAATCCAGACAAAACCAAGGCAGTAGAAGAATTCCCAGTGCCAACTAACCTCAAGGCAGTCCAGCTGTTCCTTGGCATGTCCGGCTGGTATCATTGGTTCGTCCCGAACTTTTCTCAGCTGGCCGAACCCCTGAATGCACTGAAGCCCAAGGGAGCCAAATTCAAGTGGACACCTGAGTGCCAGTCTGCTTTTGAAACCCTGAAAACATGTCTGGTCTCCCCACCCATCCTTGGGTATCCCAACTTTGACCTCCCTTTTGTGGTTTACACTGATGCCAGTGACGTGGGCCTTGGAGCTGTGCTTGCCCAGAAAACCGGGCTTGGATCCGAAGAAGTTCTGGCATATGGCAGCAGGAGCCTAAACAAAGCAGACCGCAACTATTCAGCCACGGAAAAGGAGTGTTTGGCTGTGGTATGGGCCTTGGAAAGGTGGAGATATTACCTGGATGGAAGATTCTTCACCGTAGTCACCGACCACTCAGCGTTGCTATGGGTCTTCAAAATCCAGAGGCCCAGTGCACGACTCACCAGGTGGGCCCTCCGGCTACAGGAATTCACTTTCGCTGTGGAATATAGGAAAGGAAAATATAACACCGTTCCGGATGCCTTGTCCAGAGCCCCTCAAGATTCCTCCACCACTGCCAGCCACCACTTACCACCTGCCTGCGCCACCCTGCTGTCAGTCAAAGGGGAGGGAGGAAAGGATTTGCCCATCTCGGATGACCAGATATGGAGAGCACAGCAGGACGACCCAGGCTGCCAGCATTTGTACCAGGCTGCGATGGACGAGGGAGAAATCACCTTAACAGACTCCACAAAGTACACCATCTTGGAGGACAAAGTCTATCGAGTGCTACAATTGCCTCATAAAACCATCTATCAAATCCTCATACCTGAAAGTCTCCGACCACAACTGCTACAGATGATCCACGAGGACCCTTTGGCTGGTCATCTCGGCAGGTACAAAACCTACAAGAGGTTGCAAGCTCTGGCATATTGGCCTCGAATGAGCCTCGAGGTGAAGACTTTCGTTCAAAACTGTCACGTGTGTCAGCGCTTCAAACCTGAGAGTCGCATGGTCGCCGGGAAATTGCAGCAGACCGTGGTGAACCACCCTTGGGAGATGCTGGGAGTGGACTTGATGGGCCCCTTTCCAAGGAGCTCCAAGGGAAATGTCCACCTGTTGGTTTTTGTGGACTACTACACCCGACGGGTGGAGCTATATCCCCTACGGAGAGCCACAGCAGAGACGGTGTCAAAAATACTCACCCAGGAAATTCTCACCCGATGGGGGGTCCCCAACTACCTTCTGTCGGACCAGGGAAGCCAGTTCGTCTCCGCCATCTTCCAAGCCACCTGCGAAAAATGGAGCCTGAAACAAAAACTGACCTCAGCCTACCATCCACAAACCAACATGACAGAGAGGATAAACCGGACACTAAAAACAATGATTGCCTCCTATGTCGGAGAGATCCATAAACACTGGGACAAACATCTACCTGAATTCCGTTTTGCACTCAATTCAGCCGTCCACGAATCCACTGGAGTCACCCCTGCCGAACTGAACCTTGGACGGGCCCTCCGAGGACCTGCAGACGCCCTGCTCCAGCCAAGGGAAGCCACCCCTGACTCATCAAACTACAAAACAATAACCAAACTTCAGGACCTCACCGCATTCGCCCAGTGTAACCTCAAGAAAAGCAGAGAAAGGCAAAAACGAAATTACGACAAGACTCACCAAGATCAGCAATACCAAGAAAAAGACAGAGTATGGCTCCGGTCCCATCCAGTATCTAAAGCAGAAAAATCATTTACTGCAAAACTGGCTCCCAAGTGGCTCGGTCCATACCGAATTGTTGCTGAAGTGGGACCAGTCAACTACGATATTGTTCTGGAGGACAGTGGAGAGAACAGGAAGGTGGTGCATGTTGCACGATTGAAACCCTGCTATCCCACCGCAAAAGAAGTTGAGGAGCTGGAGAAAAGGCGCCTCTTGGACATTTTTAATGAGGAAAGTGACCATGAGGAATTTCTGGGCTTCCCCGCTAGCTCACCTACCTCTGAAGGAAAACTTCCCTTAAATGAAAGAACCGACAGTGAGGAGGAGGAGGAGGACAAAGGAAGAGATAATGAAAGCTTGCGGACATGCAGCTTTTCTCCAAGGGGGGGAATGTGTGGCGATCTGCGCCTTTAAGAACGCACCCCACACGTCACACACACACACACCCCCATAGACGGAGCAATGGAGATTTCAAAAGCTAATGGCGCCTACTCACAGACCGACACATGCAGGAAGAGGCCAGTCCGTTCCAGTGTCCCGCGTTAGCCTGCCAACCCCTGGCAGCGAGTAAAAGTCCGCCGTTTTTGTAGGCCAACCGTCTGTACAGCCCGGAACCACCTTCTCTTCCAGAACACGCCATTTATTCTTCAACCCACCGCACATCGCCCTGGCCGACTATTCCCGGGAGCCGCTGCCACGTCCGTATCGGAGTACTCAACCGGAGGTAACGCCGGGGTTTTCCCGGAGACCCGCACAAAGCTGTTTTGCTCTGGTGAGAGCGTTCACTTGGGAGCAGTGACTCTGACTGACCCGACTGTGGAGCTGACTGTGGGTTGGGGTGGTTCTGGACTCAATTGGTGTTTGATTGTGTATTGCACTGTGTATTGAATTGCTGTTGGTTGAGGTTGTGCACTGTATATTGAATTGTTGTTGGGTTGGGAGTTGCGCTTACATTTTCTGTACAATACACTGTGGGGATCTTTGAATTTGGCTGTGTTGTGTGTTTTTTTGGCTTGCCGATATATGTTGTGTGCAACTGGCCGTTTGAGGGATAGGCACGTACCAGGTCCTTTGTAGGGTTGACTGGCTGGGCACGTATTCTTATTTTCTTTGTCAGACTGAGACTGTGACTGGCACCCCCTGGCTACCGCCAGCAACCGCTACAATTTGTTTCTTTTGAAGTGATACGTTTTATAAGCTCCTTGTTTTTTTCATCTCACCTGCATAAGCCAGTGCCAGTTATTTTTAATATGTGAAAATAAATACAATGTAAAATTCACATGCAAGTGTCTCTCAATATCTTTTTCCCACCATGTGACCCAGAATATCTCTGTTTTTACACAGGAAGTGGACCAATCCAGCTCTGGCAATTCCTGCTGGAGCTCTTGACTGATAAAAGCTGCCAGCCCATAATCAGCTGGACAGGAGATGGTTGGGAGTTTAAACTCACTGACCCTGATGAGGTAGGTTTAGTCCTCTACATTTTCTTATACATGCCTTTTTATATGGTGACACAGTGACACAGTCTGAAGGATCCCAAGCAATAAAGATGAAGTTATTGATGTCACCGTTTCATCATTCTTTGTACTCCCTCTTTAGGTGGCTCAGCGTTGGGGCCAGAGGAAGAACAAGCCTAAGATGAATTATGAGAAGCTAAGCCGTGGCCTTCGCTATTACTATGACAAGAACATCATCCATAAGACATCTGGGAAGCGTTATGTCTACCGCTTTGTCTGCAACCTTCAGAAACTTCTTGGCTACTCGGCTGAAGAACTCCATATTGTGCTCGGCGTTCAGCCTGACACAGAGGACTGAACCAGCAGCTGATTTAAGATGGGAGTCAAGCATGAAGATGGGGCCAATTGGGCTTCATTTCCCCTTAGCAAAAGCTGTTAATGGTACAGCCCACTCGATGGTGGTTTCTGTGATAAGAGTTCATAAGTCAGTGGACAGCAAGAGGTGTCTCTACTAAGGAAACTCATCATGACATCCTTGTATATTGTTTTGTGGACTTTGAGGGAGATAAAATTTTGAAAACTGATTATGTCCTTAGCTGCTTAGATGGCTGCTTTGTGAAATGGATGATCAATTAGGTCAATATACATCTGCTCCAGAGCAGTCAAGTGCACAGATCTGAGTGGAGATCATTGTAACTTCTTTATGCTACCCATTATGTTACGCATTTCAACTACTAGATGTTGAAGAGTGGACAGCTTTAATTACTGTGATTTATGGCTATTTTGCTTACCAAATATGAATGACTTTTGGGTGACAAGTCATTCACAAAGTAGGCTTCTACCTTGGATTGCATTGGATGTGGATAGAAGCTAATAATGCCTTTTACCATTGCAAAGTGCTTTTGAACGCATTATTTTATTGAAAATGCTTGAAACACCTAATCATTTTAAGAGTGTGATGCCACTGTGAAGCAACTATTGCTACTTTATTGTTCTTCTCTGAAAATTTTTATTTTAAAATTTATGGTTCTCTTAAGAAAAAATATTTTCTCACGACACCATGAGATGGTAATCTGAGCTCAGTTCAGGACATAAAAAGGAAATATGTGGAGGAGCCAAATGCTCAACAGCAGCATACTGACCAGTCAGGGTTTGAGGAGGCAATAAAACAGTTGTGAAATATGCTTGCAGGCAAACATTGTATTATCATACTTTGTGTACTATGCTGGGATCGTGCCTTAGTTGAAATCACTATCATGCTAAAAGGGAATAAAAATTATTTTAGGCTGTGTTTTTTTTTTAAATATAATTTTTTGGGCATTTCTTCTTTATTAGAGACACAGTGGAGAGGGGGTTAGGGTTAGGCGAAAAAAACAGAGACTTGTTTTTTATATATTATTTGTCAAAGTCCTGTCTCCCACTGTTTTTGGCCCATCTACAATTATTGGTAAACATAGCCTAATATTTTCCTATTACTATTTTACTAAGTTTCCTCTGAGCGGATTTCGGTGTTACACTTGTTCAAACTGTTTAATAAACAAAAAGAAAGCGATTCACTTAACCACAACTCAGCGACAGGACTATTTTTTTTATATAGTCAGAATCCACGTTTGCTTATTTGCTATTAGTGTGATTTTGAGACCTGTTCTGCCATACAATGTCAGTGAATTGAGAGTGAAAAAATGCAATTCTCCAATTCCCTCTCACGGAGCAAGCGATAACAGATAATCTCCGATTTTTGGGGTTATGTCATTCCCAGGAAGCTACACAACCCAAGGTACTACCAAAGTTCAACATCACTTTAAGAACAACACTTACAGTGACAACTCATTTTCATCTTCATCTCATCTTTAATAAGCCATGTGTCTAGTGCAAATAATGCACATAGACTTGAAAGATTGAATGTATCAATGGAGTTCCTGTATTAGCTGCTGGTCTATCAAAAGTTATTTGTGCAATTGTCTCAGTTGTGTTTTTTTCATGGCCAAAGTAATGTGATAAAGATGGTTAAATAGATATTGTGACATGTTTTTATAATGTACCAAAGTTTTACTGGAATTTAAAGAATATGGTAGCAGTAGAGTGTATTATCTGTTTTAGATGTACTTATTTATATTTGTTTTTTGGGATACAAATATTCTTGCCTTGTACACTAATGGTTTGTGTTTATGGGTTGTTGTTTTGTATTTCTTATTAAACACTAATATTTGTCACTGCTTCAGTAACAAGAAGATCATTTCAAAGTACTATCATAACGGTGCAGAGGCATTCTTCAAGTGATATTGCTAGCCATCTTTAAATATTGGTTCAATAATCTTTTTTTAGATATGCTACAAGCATGTATCTGAATTCTTTGTGATTTGATAGTTTCTCTTATATGGTATTTGTCAGAGTGTAGTGATTTTTCAATGGGGAAATGGCTTCATGACATTTTAATAAAACCTTTATATGGCTTCTAGTCTCTTTGGTCCACTTTTACCAACAAAGATAGGTTATTTTGCAGTTATTTTGCAGTTTAGAAAGATTAACGCCCAAGTGTTCATGATGGGCTATAGACACAGTACAGCTCTGTCTGTGTAGTTGACCTGCACTCAGCCTTCTCGCAGCCCTGAGGCATCTGCACTGACTTGTCAAGGCCAAGAACAACTAAGCTGAAGTGTATGAATGTGAATTGTGCGTAGGTGTAGGATTTATGATCCATGTCGTAAGAAAAATTGTGTGTACTGTATGTCTTTGATTGCACTGATTGCTCAATGTTGGAATAAACACATCTGAGCTCTGTATGACGTCAGTGTCCATGAACACAGTATTTGTGTCCCTGCAGGGCTGCTGAAGTAGACTACAGAAGACTAAAGACTTCATCCAATGTGAAAAAAAAACTTGGGAATTACAGTCTTTTTTTAAGTAAATAATTACAGACATTACTGACATTGTAGCTTACTGGAAAGTGAACGGTATTTACCGCTAGTGGAGCCTAACCCATGGGCCAGTTGCAATGGTAGATCCAGGCTCCACAACCAAGAACAATTAAGTTCTGATCAATACGCCCACACACAAGCTTAAACACACTTGCTGAGGCCATTGTGTGAACCTTTTGACAGCCATGTGTGTTGGTAAACACTTGTAGCAACACATTTTGTTGTGCTATGAAGTTATTTCAAAATGCATTTATTCAGGAGTTTTTGTCTGAGTTCTATGCAAAGCAATTTGTTCCACCAAAGTTAAAACAATGAGTAGAAATGTATGTTAAAGCATAAAATTAAATGTAATACCCTGGTTTTACAACCATGTAAATGGACTGCATTTATATAGCGCTTTACAAGATGCCTACATTCAGACACACATTCATACACCGATGGCGGCATGCAGGGTGCTGGCGCAACCATCGGGAGCAATTTGGGGTTCAGTATCTTGCCCAAGGACACTTCGACATGCGGACTGGAGGAGCCGGGGATCGAACCACCGACCTTCTGATTAGTGGATGACCTGCTCTACCTCCTGAGCCACAGCCGCCCCCTGTATTTTCATTTTTTATTTTTTTATTGTGGATATTTAATTCAGTGTAATGCATCACACATTTATGAAGAGCCACATAGGCCATATTGCAAACTATGCTCATATATACACATATGAAACACACACACACACGCACACATACTCTGTGTACTCACACACACACAGGTGAAACACTCACATATACACAAGTGAAACATTTGTACATTCATATGTGAAACACACATACATGTATACTCCTGTATACTCACACACACATATGAAACGCTTGCACAAGTGAAACATTTATACGTATCTGAAACACACACACACACACAAGTGAAACATTTGTACATTTATATGTGAAACACTCACACACACACAAGTGAAACATTTGTACATTCATATGTGAAACACTCACTCATACACAAGTGAAACATTTATACGTATGTATCTGAAACACTCACACACACACGTGTGAAACACTTGCATATACAGTACATTGGTGAAACACTTGTATATGTGACCGGTGAAATTCTGTGTTGTGTGGTAGGTGAAGGAAGGACCCAAAACCAGGATATCTTTGGACCTGATGTCCGTTTATTCTGACCTGACATGAAATAAAACAAAACAAATCCTCCAAGTGAATATGTCACTCCAGCTCCTCTCCCATAGGGGAACACAGCAAAAGGGCAGCTAACGTCACCACAGGATTGTGGCTTAACAGTTTTTTTGTAACATCCATAAATAGTATCCAATATCACGACTCCAAAAAACATATAGCAAAAAGGAGTAAATACCACAGAAATGTGGGTTATACAAAAAAAAAAGAGGGGAGTCAATCACAGCTGAATCATACCTAAAGATGTAGCTACATCTTTAGGTATGATTCTGTGGTCTTTACTTTCATTGTGTTATGATTTGTTCTCTAATTTATTATTTTATTTACTATTTTTATTTCTTTCCCTCCAACCTCACCAGATCAAATTCCTTGTATGTGTAAATGTACCTGGCAAAAAATCTGATTCTGATTCTGATGAAACGTTTAGAAATGCAGGTCATAATCAATTGAATAAGGCTGGGTCATTGCAAAATAAAACACTCAAGATAATAGGAAAGCATCCAACTGGTCTATGTGCTGTCAGGTTGAAGAGTCAGTTGAGCATGTGATCATGCAGTGTGGAGAATATGAGGAGGAAAGAGAACAAATGAAAGAAAGATTTAGAAAGGCGGAAATCCAGGAATTTAACATGAAGACACTAATAATGAACGTATCAAGTGGCACATATTCAAGAATTCTCTTTGATTGTATTAATCAGGATTTACAGGATTAACAGGATTAAAAGGTAGAATTTAGTCTGTGAGCCACACTCCAAAGCAGAAGGTGGCGGTAATGCACCTATAACGCTGGTTGCCAACTGCCGTTAAAAAACAGGAAGAAGAAGAAAAAGAAGGAGAAGAAGAACCACCACCAATCAGACCTCCTGGCGGGTCTTGAGTTGTAGTTCCGTCTGTCATGAACCTTCCTTGATCTACTGACATAGTGAGCTGAGTAAAAACATTAGATAAGTAGGGAACTAGTTACAGCATGGCTTCGTTTGTGACTGAAGTGCTAGCCAGCTCTGGAAAACTAGAGAAAGAAGACCTGTCCAGCAAAATAAGCAAGATGTCACGTAAGGTGGAGGATACGAAGGTAACCCACGAGCTAGCATAACATTGGCTAGGCTAAGTAGCAAACCTAGCGCAATGAAGTGAAGGCTTCTGGAACATATTCCTCTTAACTAGTAATTGTTTTTACTAGTTTGATCCAACTGCAAATAAACACTAGTCAAACAATTTCTACGGGCTGGAATTTAGCCCATAGTAGTTTAAAGCGAGGTTAGCCAGGTCCAGCGTTAGCCATACTAGCCCAGATTATCATACAACATTTACGTTACAGGCAGGGCCTTGCCAAGTGCTCTTCGCAGACACTGGATACGTCACGCCGCTTTATGTACACATGAACGATAAAGCCACTTTAGGAAAAGTTAAACAAGTTATCCAGATATATGAGTTTCCAAATTGTAGGGAGGTCAAATGTTCTGCCTGCAATATAATCACAATGGGAGTCCAACCCTAAACAAAAATTTGACACCTTGGCTCATTTTAAGTCCACCATGTAAATGAACAGCACTTTTTGAAGGAGCATTTAGCACGGGTGGGAACCACAACCTGCAGCAGCACAAATGACCAGGCAGTGAGCACAAGTTTCTCTGATCTTATGAACTGCCACATGCTCCTTCAGTTTTTTAATTTATCTTTGTAGTTAACACATTTGAAATACTCAAAATATGTACTATTTGTCATTTTGTCCGGACCTAACACGATGTATATTTGCTGAAGCATTTACTTGCATTTCTGTGGTGGTCTTTGGTTCTGTGGTTATATGTATTTATTTCTGTTGTAGGTTTGCTATTACTGACTCCTTGCTGTAAAGCCAAGTGCCCCTGAGGTAGGGCTGGGCGATATTGACAAAATCAGGCGTTCCTTTGTGCCAGCGGCCATTGGACTGTTTAACAACAGTCCACGAACACCACACCCTGCACGAGGACTTGAACCTGGACCCTAGCCCCTCAGAGCCCCCCCTCCCTTTCCCTCACCGGCACTAATAACTGAACTCCTGACCATTGATTATGTATATACATTATATATATACAGACACGCATTTATTATTATTATTATTATTATTTGCATTTTTGCACTGTCTCTATAGTTTTTACATTACCTTTATTTATTTTTTTATCTTAGTACCTCTTCTCTTTTATTATCTTCTTTGTACTTGTTTTTCCTTGGTACTGTCTGCCAGTTGCTGCTGTGGCACCTGAATTTCCCCAAATGGATTAATAAAGTGCTATCTTATCTTAATCAATAATAGAATATTTTTAATAGACAAAGGATTATGATTTCTGACATTTATTTGGCTCCGCCAACAAAAACAATCTTTGATTCATAACTAACAAAAGGCCAGGGGGGCCACAATGACCACTCCACAGACCACTAACCTCTCCGACCAATAGCTTCAGCGTCCCTAGTGCTCTGTGTTAGTGACCAGTGGCCCATGGACACGCATTGAATTGGCTACAACACACACACATTGAATTGGCTACAACCCCCTCTCGGGCACCCTCTGGCAAACGATTGGGCTGTGGCTCAACTCCGGTGATTTGGATATTGCATCTTGTTTTTAAGCTGCTGCGGTTCTTCTTTGCTAGCATGGTTGTTTTTCAGATGTGTAAATAGGTTGGTGGTGTTACCACCTTTTGCTACCACGCACCGCTTGTAGACTTTACAAATCATGCAAATTTTGGTCTATGTCACTCTCTTTGAATCCAAACCAAGACCATATGACCGATGTTGAATTATACGATAGTTAGCAGGGTTTGTTTTGTAGCTACGTGACACTCTCTAGGTACGTATGTCCGCTCAGGCCAGAAACTGCGGCAAGTGCAATTCCTAAAATTGTTTGCAAGGTTATGTAATCGGCTAGCACTTGAGTTACAGTTTATGCAATAATTTGTATTTTATTATTATAGTTATCATGACCTACATATATCATTATAACTGAAAATGCATATCATTAAAATACATCATACCTAGGGCTGGGCGATAATTCAATATTATCGTTTATCGTCTTTCAGTGGAATCATATCGTGATGATATGAGGATATTTTGATATCGTGACACACATTTCTGCTGTCTGAATTGATGATGACAAGCAAATTTTACTTAACGTTACCATTCGGTTCAATGAGATGAACATTCATTTGATTATTTAACGTGATTTTGCATACATGAACCATATCGTGATATATATTGATATCGAGAAAAATCCTTATGATTATCATGATATTGATTTCAACCATATCGCCCAGCCCTAATCATACTGCTATAATGGTATGGACGGTTACCGCCCAGCCCTACCCTCAGGTATATTAAAGGTTTACACTAGTCTGGACTCTTCCAGTCCCATCTGATTCTGTTTCATAATATGTGTAAAATGCTACATAATCACATTTCCACATAATCAAGTGTTTAATTTCAAGAAAAACATGACCAACTATTATTAATTTCTGTGTCCTGCATGCATTTTTTCTAGGAAGAAGTATGTGGCATGATCAACAAGAGGTATAATGAGTTCCTACCTAGTCTTAAAGGATCTGAGGTCCTTATGGGACAGGTTGATGAGGTCTCCAAAGAAATCGATGTCCTTAAAAATTGTATTGAGACTGAGGTATGTGTCAAACTGTATCTTATTGTAAACAAACAAGCAAAATCAAATATGTAAAGCATGTAAAACAGGTTCCCTGAAAAAAACAGACTGAGTTCAACTTGTATGGATGGTGTGCCTTCAAAGACTCCATAGTTGAAATAGAAGGAGAAGCTCCCTCTAGAATTTGGTCACTGCACTCACTTGGGCCATGGTCAATAATTTGGGTTATGGAAACTTCTCTTCCTCTGCCCACTCCTGCATTTTTTGCCTTTCTTTTTTTTTTTTGCTATTTTCTTGTTGCAACAGTAGTGGTGGCAAAATCCAGCCAAGTGTCTGAAAATGTATTTCCGTATGAATATCAGCAAAACATTTTACAACATTTCTTCAAACTATCAATCTATTTGCTGGTTTATGCGAGAGCAATCGGTTAAGCATAAGCTGTGCCTTCTCTGTGTGTCTGAGTGGGATGGGCAGCCAGGAAGGCACAAAGCATCTCTGCCAGACATTGGATGGAAGGCCTAATGTCACTAAATTTCTATTGTTTTACACACAATCATTTTTGTCAGCTAAAATGTGTTGAAGGTTCGTGATCACATGCATTGGACGTTTTAATTGTCTAAAAGCTGTCAGTTACTGGCTAGCGTTTGATAGCGCAAGCAATAGTTCCATCAGATCTTGTGTATAGGCAAGTAACTGTGTTTTGGTGTCAGTGGCAGATGACCCTCATCTGCCACACTGGCCGGTAACTTTTTGAATGCCTTGGTTATATACAGTCTTTAGTCTTTGCCTGTTCTCAAACTTCTCTGACCATGGGCCAATCAAATCAAAGTATAAATGTACGAAGCAGGCTCCTCCTTGGCTGCCGCTTACACTGACACATAGCAGGTGTGAGGCCACCAAAAAGAAAAAAAAATATTACAATGAAAAATGTAGATTTATTATTTTGGCGCACAAAAGTTATTTTTGTTTATCAGCCATTGGCAGTTGAGCCAACATTTTTTTTTTATTTCAAATGCTGTTCGGTGTGTATGTGTACATAGGTGCAACAGAATATCCATGTGGCCGTGACTGACTTCGCAAAGCTGAAGCAGCAGCTGGAGAAAAACACCATCATTATAACAATGCTTGGACACCTAAAGGAGGTACACCATGCATGTCAACTCTACTTCTGCATTTTATGAAGCCTGTCTTAAATAAATGATTAACATCATAGATTGACTGTGTTGTGCTGTAACTGGAAATCACTGAAGTTGAATACTAAATATTCCTCAAAGCTAGAAACCAAGGTTAATCTGTCATGGAATTTTAGATGTACAGCCTGGAGTTGCTCCATTGCTCTGCTATCATTAAAACTTGAGGAAACCTATGAGGAACATGGGATAGCTGGGATGAGTATGGGCGTAATATATTTAAACATGGGATGTGGTAATGCTGGTGTCAAATATTGGGCCAGGCTCAGTGTCCGTGTCAGAAATTCCCCAGTTCCCCAATTTCCCCAGAGTCATGTATATAACATGCCTTTTCTCATGTATACGGATGTGAAAGGATGTTTATCTCTTTTCGTTCTGGAGAAAAAATAGATATATCTTATTTCTCTGTATACCTCTCTGCAACTTTTCCCCAATAATAATAATAATAATAATAATTGATTACATTTATATAGCGCTTTTCTAGGTACTCAAAGCGCTTCACATATCGGGGGGGGGGGGGACTCAACTCATCCACCACCGATGTGTAGCACCCACCTGGGTGATGCACGGCAGCCAGTTTGCGCCAGAACGCTCACCACACATCAGCTATCTCAGTGGAGAGTAGAGGACTGAAAGAGCCAATTAGGTAACGAGGGATGATTAGGTGGCCATGATGGAAGGGAGGCCTGTTTGGGAATTTTGCCAGGGCACCGGGGTTACACCCCTACTCTTGCGAAGAGTGTCGATGGGATCTTTATTGACCACAGAGTCAGGACCTCAGTTTAACATCTCATCCGAAGGACGGTGCTCACTCACAATGAGCTCAATCTAACTAAGTCGTAGTCTATATTGTTCTGCAAAAGAAACCGAACAGGTTGGTCTTTGCATCAGCCAATATTTAAAGCTTAGCACTCCTGGTGGTAAGCTTTGGCAGTGATAGGGTTGCACCAAAGTGGTTTGGTGCAACCCTAATTTAAATGCTGAAATTCATTAGTATTTCCTTTTTTAAAGGAATAGTTCACCCAAAAATGCAGTCATTATCTACTCACCCCAATGCCAGTAGAAAATCAGGTAAAGTTTGTTAGTCCATACAACAGTCCCGGAGATCCCCGTAAGAAGTACATTGCAGCTTTCTCCAAAACAACTGAAGCTGCTGGAGACCTGTCAAAAAATAACGGAAAATAACCATAAAATGGCTCCATGCAGCTCTTACAGCATACTCCAAGTCTCTTGAAGCCAACAGATCCCAAAGTGACTTGAAAAGACCAACATTTACACCATTATTTATGACTGAATTTTCATTTTTGGGTGAACTATTCCCTTAATTATGTTTTTATTAGGGGTGGCGAACCGTACGGCATGGGTTTTTTCAGGAACTGCTTCACCCCTAATTTTTATGGCTGTCATGTCCCGTTGTCTCAGTTTCACAATGCAATGGAGGAGCTTGGCAAAGCCTTACAGGAGAAGAAGTATGTTAATGCAGCCAAACAGTTGGAAAGGGTAAGAACTGCTTCCACTGTGAAGACACAACCTCAAATTGTTTTCTCTACTCTAAATCTGTTGATTGAATTTCCAATGTAAAGGCTGTGTTAATGAAAGTGAGTTAGCTGGAGCATTTTCTGATCAAAAAATGTAAGATAACCAATGCCCTCTCATCCATATATATTTGATACTCTGCTGTTCCCAGGCAAGGACTAGTGTGGATTCCCTGAAGGGCTGGAAGAGTTCAGAGCTGCCGTTGCTGAGTGCCCTCAGCTCTGAGTTGACGGTGCAGAGAGAAAACTTCATTTACCACCTGGGAGATGAATGGAAGCGACTAGCCATCTGGAAATTACCTTCCTCTAAGGGTAAGACTTCTTCAGAAAGTGAAACAGAAGATTTTTTTGGTGTATTCTGTGTCAACTTAATAGAAAGTCGTCTGATTTGATAGATCAGAGTTAGTCAAATAGGTAGGCACAAAATGGTGAATGTTAACAAAATCTCTTATTCAGGCAAACACTAGGACTGCTGTTGTCATTACTTCCATGCTAACAAAGCACAACACTCCCGTCTAGTATTTCGGTGGTCTATGTGTAGACTCACCAACACAGAACTATAAATACTTGTACCACCGTAGACACCTACGGCATAGAAACAGCGGCACTATGACTCAGAACTATAAAACAGCCTTTTCTTATAATATCTTCTCTGGTAACTCAACAAGCATGGTCACCCTGTGTCGTGTTGTTGTGAGTGGGTGCAAGCTTATTTTTGCATATCTTAATGTTATTTCTTATCTTAACATTTGTTTGGTCGTGGAAATTATGGGCTGACTACACTTCAGCGGGATCTAGAGGTGAGAGAGAAATATTTTTGGCTGGACCGCAACAGCGGGGCCAGCCCTATAAACGCAAATATCTGTCACTCACTGACTGACTGAGTGATGAAGTTGCACCATTGGTCGGCTGGAACCCGGAACACGTGGTCGGCCGGAACACGGTCCAGCCATATACTAAGATTTGACCTAGTCTTGTTTACTGTACACGCATCCTATAGAGACAGTGCGTAAAATAGGCCACGCCCATCGTGGGGGAAATCACTGCACCACTCTCCATTCACCTTGTGTGACTAAGGGCACTTTCACACCTGATAGTCCGCTTCCTTGGTTTGCACCTGATGCGAGAATGATACATTGTTTAGTTTTTCAGCTGGTTCGGTTCGCTTTCACAAAACCAAATGGTTGAGATAGGGTTGCCAACCCTCCTGGATTGGCCGGGGGAATTAGCCTCAGTCTCCCGGAATGGGAAAAATATTTTTTTTGATGGCTGAAATTATAAGAATAAATACAGAAAAAATAATAAGAATTGCACTATGTGGGTTGATTTAAGTGACATGAGACACAACAGGGGAGGATTTGCTAAATGGGCAATGTGTGTGTGTGTTGGGTACGTTGTGCGTCGGGTGCGTTGTGTGCGTCCACTGCATCGGATGAAGGTTATTTTCATGATTTCTTGCTGGGCTGTGCTTTTTACATATTTACTGTGTTGGTTTTCTTGGTTGTAGGTTACGTATTTAGCAACTGGCAATGTGTGATGATGGTTAACAGGACATACACGTTGCACATTTGGCATTGCGTAATGGTGAGAGGGACACAGTTTTTGGCATTTGGCATCGCGTAATGGTAACAGCATATGGGAATTTGGCAACAAAATACATGTTAGGAATGACGTAAATTGCAAATTTCCATAGTAGATGATCCTATTTTCCAGTGATGTAAGTTGGTCCAGTCCAAACTATAGAGCTGACGATTGCAAAAATCCCCAAAAGTTGATCCATGCAAACGCTAGTTTCACCAGTCACCAAAAGATGTTGTTTTTAACCAATAAAATGCAGATTAAATGGTATGCTTCCTGAGATTGGTTTGAATGGTGTTCTCACCAGAAATGAACCGCTCCACAGTTCACTTGGAAGCGGCCTGAGACCACCTCTTCGAGGCAGACCAGAGAGCGGTTGTTTGGTCCGCACCAAGGTTCGATTAGGGTGTTCACACCACCCCAAACGATCCGAACCAAGGGGGTAAACGCTCCGGGGTTTGATTCAAATGGACTAAACAAGGCTGGTGTGAAAGCACCCTAAATGTACATCATTGTCATTATTCCCAAAATTAAACATGCCTAAAAGCTGTTAAGTGGTGGGCTTCACAGCCAACAAATTTAAAAAACGTGAATTACAGCTTTTTGTGCTCCCGAGCAAAACAAGGGAGCCGTTGGGAAGAAAAATGTGGATCCAGGCCATAAGGAGAGAGGCGCTGACAGTGGTACATGGTAGAAGAGGGGGGAAACTTTGGGACCCCGAGACTAAGGGCGTTTTCACACCTATAGTTTGTTTGCTCTGGTCCCAATCAGCTGATGAGTTTGTAAACTTGGAGCGTTTTCCCCTTGGTTCGGTTTCTTTTCACACAGAGAAAAATCCAAACGAACCAAAATGCATCACTACAAACCATGTGAGAACGTTCACTCCGCTTATTGGTCAGATGTGTCTGGGGCGGGAGCAAGAAAGTAAATGCAGGAAGAAGGTCCTGTGTTCTGGACTAGTGGACATTGCTATGCAACATGGAGCAACGGCAGAGTTGGCATTTGCTCAAAACTGTTGTAATTATCTGGGGAATATACCAGGCAAAACTGTACCAGCAGAATGCCGAATGCACTTCGAGGAAACCTCTTGAAAATGCTATACCTGGCTACAGGAGCCGTTTAGCTCAAACTTGCGGAGTAAATTGAGTACACCTGGTAGTCAGGTCGGATCGAGGTCGGATCACGTTCCCACCACAAACAAACCGCTCCAGAGTAGTGCTGCAACTAACGATTATTTTCATTGTCGATTAATCTGTCGATTATTTTCTCAATTAATCGATTAGTTGTTTGGTCTATAAAATGTCAGAAAATGGTGAAAAATGTCGATCAGTGTTTCCCAAAGCCCAAGATGACGTCCTCAAATGTCTTGTTTTGTCCACAACCCAAAGATATTCAGTTTACTGTCATAGAGGAGTAAAGAAACCAGAAAATATTCACATTTAAGAAGCTGGAATCAGAGAATTTTGACTTATTTTTCTTAAAAAATTACTCAAACCGATTAATCGATTATCAAAATAGTTGGCGATTAATTTAATAGTTGACAACTAATCGATTAATCGATTAATCATTGCAGCTCTACTCCAGAGTTCGTTTGGGACCGGACCGAGACCACCTCCTCTAAAGGGTCTTGGTGCGGTTGTTTTGGTCCGGACCCGAGTGCGATTACTGTGTTCACACCTGCCCAAACGAATCGCACCAAGGGGGGAAATGAACCAGAGTCCGATTTAACCGGACTAAAAGTGCAGGTGTGAAGTACACTTATGTATGTGGCCAGTATTTTGACACTGGCAAGTAAGTTACCAGTAATTATCTAGTAAGATTCTTGTAAGATAACCTGTATGTTAAAATGTGTTTAAAAGCTGTCCTAACATTAGGTTGCTACTAAGCTAACATTACTGAGCTAATTCCTCTCTGTAACATAGATGAGTTGTGTGTTCATGTTGAGTCTCAGGATATTTTGCTGTGTATTGACTGCCATTCCAGGGTGCAAAGGTAATGAGAAATCTCACTGACTTGTTAACTTGCTAACATAAGATAAGATAGTTAACTTAGCAACAATCCACTTTAATAACCAATGTGACATTGGTTATTAAAGTGGATTGTTGCTAAGTCAGCGTCACTCAAACTTATAGTCTGAAAAGCATAGCTGTATTTCAAATGTATAAATATGAAGTGAAATTATTCAATGTCAACTTATTATCTTACCTGATTAAATTATGTAGTGGTAAATGTCGAAGTATTTAACTTAAGACCACTGTGTGGGATCATTTATCCAGCTTTATTGGAGTAATGACAGAGGTGGGGACTCGAGTCGCATGACTTGGACTTGAGTCAGACTCTAGTCACAGTTTAAATTGCTTGAGACTTGACTTGATGCATGAAGAGAAGACTTGAGACTTGACTTGACTTGGGTTCTGGTGACTTGGGACTTGACTTTGACTTGTACTTTGATGACTTGAAAAGGTTTCTAAAGTCTTGACTTGAGATATTGTGTTTGTGTAAATGACTTAGATTGAAAGTGATGAGATTTGTACCAGCAGACGACTGAATTTAAATTCTGTTTTCTGAATTTGTATGGAATGATTGAATTTATTGAAGTTGAAACTGATTATAGAAATCAAACTCATGATGCTCTTTACCAAGTTTTTAACCTATAAAAAAAGCATATTGCATTGAAAAGTCCTAGGTATTTAGTTTTCTTTAAGATATTAAATTGATACTGGACTCTTGACTTGCTGTTAGGGCTGGACGATATGGCCAAAAATGTTATCACGATATGTTTTTTTATATTGATCGATGTCGATAATTATCACGATATATATTTCATAATAATAATATTCAATTTACAGTTTTAAGATTGTTCTCCTTAGGACAGAACCCTAAAGAAACCAGGAGGTAAATTATGGTTTATAATATATAATTATTTATTATCAGAACGAATAGGTGACAAACATTCAACAGAACCAACATGGCTTTACGTTTAACACTGAATAAATAAAATAAAATAATAAAATAATAAATATGTAAACAAATGCCTTGTTTCAAACGTCTCTCAAACATTTTAGAGATAGTATACTGAACATTGATTAAATAAAATAATAAATATGTAAACAACGATTCCCATCACATCAAGTGCCTTGTTTCAAGCGTCTCTCAAACATTTTAGAGGTAGTATATTGAACTGAACATTGATTAAATAAAATAAAAACTTAAATGTTGAGGATGATTATGCTACTGTATTCTTTGAATATTGCACATCAAGTGCCTTGTTTCAAACATCTCTCAAACATTTTAGAGGTAGTATACTGAACTGAACATTGATTAAAGAAAAGAAAAGAAAAACTTAAATGTTGAGGATGATTATGCTACTGTATTCTTTGAATATTGCACAGTCTTGGCAACTTCACTGCAGGTTTCTTGCAAGAAAGACTAATCTGTCAACTGTCTCAGGCTTTAAAGTTGCCCTATGGCAGGACACAATGTTGCCACCTGTGCTAAAAACACGCTCTGAGGGGGAACTGGTGGCAGGTATGCAAAGGTAGCGTTTTGCCAGGCAGCTCACTCTGGGAAAGGATGTTACATGGATATTCCACCATGCCAGGGGATTGGTCTCACTGTCTGCATCGGGAGCTAGCAGGTAGTTGTTCAGTTCAGCTTCAATAGCCTGCTGTTCTGTAAGACCTGATGTGGTGCTGGTGTAGGATTTTTTGAAAAAACTACCCAGTGTCGTCTTCTTCTGCTTCTTTGCTGGTGTAGGTGTAGGTGCAGCAGCTCCTCCCTCAGCTCCTGCTTCTGCCGCTCCTCCCTCTTCCAACATCTCAGTCATGGCTCTGGCTTTTATGGTGTCAATCTTCTCCTGCTTTATGTACTTGGTCTTGAATCTAGGATCTACCAGTGATGCCATGTCCAGGAGGTCATCAGTGATTGTGTCATCATATTTCTCGTTTAAATATTTAATGACCGCTGTCTTGATGGTTTTGGTTAGCTCACTGTCATCATTGTCATGCTTTAACACCTCCTCATTGAAAAGTTGCAGGACTGGTTTGAGGTAAGATATACTGACATATTCTTCCCCAGAGAGGGCATCGGTAAAGTCTAGAAGTGGATTCAGTGCCTTGTGGAATGACTCAAGGACATCAATATCCTGCCACGTGGGAACCAAATGCCTGGTCTTTTTGTCAGCTGACAAGACCTGTGCGATGGCCTTCTCTTGTTCCAGCACTCTCTCTACCATCTTTTGACGTGACCCCCATCTTGTAGGCGACTCTGTGACCATCTTGTGCTGGGGTAGTTTGAGCTCTTCTTGAGCTGCTGCCAGGTCTCTCTTCTTTTTCCATGAGTAGGAGAAGGCACTGACCACTCTTTTACATACTCCAACTGCTCTTTCGATCCTCTTGTCTCTCCCACTTCTCTCTGAAGATACACAGAAAGGCAATATAGAAAATATGTTAAAAACGACTCAGCAACAGTCACTGGTGACATGAATAAAAAAAAATATCACAACACTACACTAGAATAGCCAACACTACAATTAAATAAAACTAATAGCATTTTAGAATACTGGGCAGAGGTAAAATAGTTGATAACATGAAATGGCTTTTCAAACTCTGAACACAATGGGATCTGTAATCTAAACAACACAGACTTGGGTATCTACCATTACAGCTGATGAATGCTGCCAATTAACAGGTTGGTTGACACTTACTAAATGCATACAATGTCATTAAGGTAAAGATTAAATAACACCAGCGTTATCCTTTAACCTATTGACACCTTAATGAATAATAAGATAGTAGGCCATTGTGGCGCCATGGATGTGGTACAGTTTATCATTTTGTTCAGAATTGGTATTGCTATCTATGACACCCCCCATAATATATTTTTTGGTGTTATTTGAATATTTCTTTGGTTATTTGAACAGTATTTTGTGACATATACAGATTGCCTGCAAGCTCACTGCTCTTCTTTGGATACACCAATTTTAGCCAGTAGGTGGCAGTAGCCTTACAGGGAAATCATTCATAAGCCTTGCATAGACGTAAGCCGCGACAGTGTGAAATAAAGTATAGCTAGCACAGTAGCAACTGCTTGTGGCTACGGTCACCTAAAATAATATCCCATTTGTTGCTTGCAGAATCTTTTATTAAAATATGGGCACCTGAATCCTGAACCGTGTCATCATTCAAAGTGTGCAACACCATAAATAATTATAAGATAAATGTACAAATGTTTGAGTTAATAGCTTAGCTTACCAATGGCTAGATGGAGCCGGTGGCCAAAACACTGCAGTCGAGTCCAGTTGTTTAATGAAGCGGCCTTCACGATGTTTGCACCACTGTCAGTTGTAATGCACACCTGGCGGTCCTCGCTGAGTCCCCATGACGCGAGTGCCTCCACAAGCCCCTGGGCAATTATCTCCGCGGTGTGGTCGTCTGGAAAATATGCCGTTTGCAGGCATCTGCTTTGAAGATTCCATTCCTTGTCCACGTAGTGTATCGTGAGACTCATGTATGGTTCGGACGTGCGACTAGACCACATATCAGTGGTGGTAGCGAAGTGCGTGACATTTCTGAGCTGCTCTTCCAACTTTCCTCTACACTCTGCGTAGAGCTGAGGGAGTGATGTTCGGGAAAAATATTTTCGCCCAGGCAGCGTGTACTTAGCATCCATGACAGTCATTAGCTTCTTGAAGCCCTGTTTTTCAACCGTGCTTATGGGCATCATATCTTTGGCAATACAGTACGTAATTGCACTGGTTATTTCTTTGTGTCGCTTCGATTTCTTTTCGTATGGGGTAATAGCTGAAAAAGCAGACACAATTGTTGATTGTCGAACTGAAGTTTGACTGGAAGTAGAAGGGCTGCTGGACTGTTGGCTACTTGAGGGGAGGCTGGCGCTAGCTTGATAGCGCAAACTCATGCTTTCAGAGTGCTCTTTGGGATGGTACCTTTTGAGATGGTGGAAGAGGTTGGTGGTGTTTCCCGTTCTGCTGAGGACTGGTCGCCGACATAGTTTGCACCTAATGCTGGTCTGTGCTTTGTCAGACTTCATGTAGCCGAACCATTTCCAAATAACCGAAGTGGTATAACCTTTCTTCGGTACAATTTCGTCGTCTTTCTCAGTTTCATCGCACTCGGTTTCGCTAGTCGGACCGCTGAGTTGTTGTGAGTGGGAGGGGCCGGAAACATGCGTCGACCACATGCGTTTGTTTCTCTGCTGTATGATTGGCTGTTCGTGTAGTGTTTTGTAGGTAGAGTAAAACGGACTCAAAAATAACTGTATCGAAAATAAATCTCATAAATTTATCATCGTTATCGTGGAAGATTTTATCATGAAAATTATCGAGATCGTTTTATCGCCCAGCCCTACTTGCTGTTCTACATTTAGACTTGAGACTTGACATTAATGACATGGACTTGACTTGGACTTGACTTGGCAATCTACATTTAGACTTGGGACTTGACTTGAGACTTGTGCCTCAAGACTTGTGACTGACTTGGGACTCAGGCATAGCTGACTTGGTCACACCTCTGAGTAATGAAAAAGGACATTGATGGAGGCCAATTAGGTTAATTTTTTCAATGTACCTTTCTCTCTCTGTTGGAGGCAGTGTGCCGAAATAATTCTTTGACAGACCTGTCTACTCGAAAACAGGAAAAACCTTGTCAGGTTGTCCGTATCTGAAAAGATTTCCTCCCGACCACCGCTTTTGCTGGTTTGTTAGCGATATTTTTTTCCCCCACAGTGGGCGTGGCTTTCGAAGTATGATGCGCTCCGCAGTGTGTCTATCGCTAGATACATTCCGTGATTGAGTCACTGCCAATCGGGTTGCGATCTCTTTGGCTGTTGACTGTTGTGGTCACGAGAGCCTGCCCCTATGACTGCTGACAAAATCAAACCAGTTTGATTTGATTGTGAAAAATCAACCCAGTTTGATTTCGTCATAAGAGTTACAGGAGCTGTTAAGAGCGATATCTCACTTGGGGTGTCACACTAGTTGCGTGCTATGATTTTCCTAAAACTCTTAGGATTAGGCAAATGTAGGCTTTGACTGAAAATCCTAGGAAAAGTCGCCTCGTGTGTCCTTGGCTTAAGCTGCTGTTCTAAGACTAGGGTTCGACCGATTGGGGTTTTTTAAGGCCGATACCAATTCAGATATTTTTTAACTGAAGCTGCCAATAGCCGATATTTTGTGCCGATATTGAATATCTTTAAATTTGAAAATGACTAAGATAAGAGATAAGATAGCACTTTATTAATCCCCTTGGGGAAATTCAGGTGCCACAGCAGCAACTGTCAGAACAGTACCAAGGAAAACAAGTACAAAAATAAGTACACTAAGATAATAAAAGCAAAGAGGTAATAAGATAAAACAATATAGGTAATGTACATAATATAGAGACTACAGAGACAGTGCAAAAATGCTAATAATAATAATGGGGGGGCAGAGGTGGTGGTGGTTGGGGGGCGAGACTCTCTTTCTGAGTCAAACCTATTGAAAAACAGGTGTAGCTTGCATGTTCCTGGTTCCCCTCCACGGATGGACCTGATTGTTTGTAGCCAGTAATCCTTAGCATTGTTCTGCTGGAGCTTCCTCTCCAGTCTCCCCCTGTAGCTGTTCTTGGCCTCCCTCAGCTCCCTCTGGACAGACCTGACGTCCTCCCTGTCTCCAGCCATGAAAGCCGTCTCCTTCCTGTTGAGAAGGGCTTTAATGTCCTTAGTAATCCACGGCTTGTTGTTTGGAAAGCAGCGCACCCTCTTGGAGGAGATGATGCTGCTCTCACAGAAGTAGCCTGTGATGCACTGGGAGAGACCCTCCCCGTAGTCCTTCTGGAACAGCTCCCAGTCCGTGGTCTGGAAACAGTCCTGAAGGGCCTCCTCAGACCACACCAACACAGTCCTGGTGGTGGCGGACTGCTGCCTGACAACAGGCTTGTACGTCGGTACAAGGTGTATCAGGCTGTGATCTGATCTGCCGAGGGGGGGGAGAGCAGTGCAGCTGTATGCTTCCTTCACATTAGCATACAGCAGGTCCAGGGTCTTGTTCTCCCTTGTTTTGCAGGTCACATACCGTGTGAAGTCAGGGTTCTGGAGAGCGGGACATGGTTGAAGTCTCCATTAACTGTCATGAAGGGGCTGGGGTGACTTGTCTGTAAACCCGCAACAGTAGAGTGGATGACGTCACTAGCGCGCGCCGCCACTGCTGACGGTGGGATGTAAACAACAGCAACAATGGCTTGCGAAAACTGGCCTCAGACCCACAGTCAACAGCTCGATGTCTGGAGTACAGATGCGTGCCTTCACAGTAATGTGTCCTGGCTTACACCATCTGAAGTTAACAAAGACGGCCAGACCTCCTCCTTTCTTCTTACCACTTTGTTTCTCCCTGTCTGCCCGCACTAGCGTGAAGCCGGCTAGTTCGACTGAACAGTCAGGTATATTCCCATTCAGCCATGTCTCCGTGAAGCACAACACACTGCGCTCCTGTTCCCCATTACCACCGACGGAAGGCAAGGTTTAAATCTCCTATTCCTCTGCCTCTTGTTCCTCACCCTCACACCGGCTCTCGTTCCCCATCGGTGTCTCCTTATCTCCGCTGGTATTCCTGCTGGCGGAGCGGCTGCTTTAGCCTGAAACGCAAGCCTCTTGCGTATAGACAAGCATTGTCTGTCCGTCTGCTGTCCAGCTAAAACTTTGCAGATAGATTACTAGCACTAAGCATAGAGCTAACACATTGAAAAGTTGAGTAGTGCAAAATAATTCAAAGTAGTGCAATAAAATAGCAAAAAAGTAGAGAGAAAAATAGAAAAAGTAGATAAAATGTGGGAGATGCTGTGACCGGCTGCCACTCTCAACAACGGCGCCACTACTTATGCAAAAAATAAACAAGAAAACTATTACTAGGGTAAATCCATTTTTAATGAAATGTTAGAATAAACAAAATGAACAAAGAGAATATTGTAAATGCAAAATAAAAATGGCATGAGAGATACTGTCAACAAAAGCTTTTTTCTCTTTTCTTCTCTCTCCATTGGTATTGTAAACAGTTTTAAGTCATATTTCTGACACAAACATATGCAGACAAAGCATATATGTCATCTAAAATTTTTGGAAAGAATAAATAAACATTACTAAAATAATTATCTTTTCAATAAAACATTAAATAATTAAAATATTAGGCTCTTTATCATGAGCGGGACCGCGTAGTTCCGCCATTAATGTCTGATATTGTGGCTAATTGGAGGCTAATATGGGCACTGCCAGCGCTGTACCGTTTACCCATCTAATGAAGAACAAATGGCCGTGAAAAGGCAACCAGCCTTCACTTACACATAAATACGTTAGTATGAAAAATATTATTTGATTGAGGTTTTAGGGATCACGCTAATGTTTATAGCTAATGATGTGGCTGTTGAGCTACTAAACTCACTGTAGTTTAGCCAGCCACCGGCTGCTGGGCAACAGGCAGTGGTTGAGGGAGACAGTTTTCTGAATAGCCACTAGAGGGCAAAATCAGACAAAATGGGCAGGCCAGGAGGAGAATTGAGTAACCTCTTTCATATTAGGGAGCTACAGAGTAACCTCTTTCATATTAGGGAGCTACAGAATAATCTCTTTCATAATGGAGAGAAAAGACATGGACACGCCGAAATCCGATATTCAAAAAAAGCGGATATCGGGATGATATATCGACTAAAAACAACTTGTTCCGGCTGGTTACTTTGGTACCCACTCACTGGCTTACTTCAGGATCAAACACAAGGCAGAGTCCAGTTTATAGAGTTCAGAATATGTATTGACTGTTGAATGAAGGCAGGGGGTTACAACACAGGCAAATAGATGAATTATTGTCCACAGATCACAAAGGTCACAAACAGATGAAGAGCATTCAAATATACATAAATGGGCGACAAGTGCCGCTATTAACGTTCATGAATATTAATTAATTAAACAAATGAAATCCACATCTGAAATAACAACAGCCAATGTTTCACCAAACATAGTGATACAAGCAATTAACATAAATAGTAACTCATAATGAATGTCCCGTATAACAAACAAACTATGAATTAATGCTGACGTGGCATATGAATTTGGCCAAGCGCCAGGATACTACATATCGGCCGAATAGGATTTAGCAGGCATTAACTGGCCTTATTTCTTATGGCAAATAAAAGAGACCAACAGACTTTACAAAATGTTATTACAAAAGGCACTGCAGCTGATGCCATGCTGCTATTATGTTTGTCTGCACATCAAAGTGACGTTTAGATATGTCACAGTCACATGCAACCTGAAAATGAACACTTCAGTCTTTTTACAAAATGCATCAATGCCATTCTTTTAGAGTCCGAGTTGAGGATAAGTTGAAATTCCTAGCCTAACGGTGACAAATATTGGCCATAGAAAGGGCATTATATGCCATGGAAAAGTTAGGGAATATCATTACCAAAAAATGTAGAGACCCTTCTGAAAGTTTAGCACCAGTAGTGATTGTTGCATGTCTTGTACCAGAGCCTGCAGTTCTGAAGTCCTTCCTGACGGTAGAGCTGAACCTATGCCTTGGTTGCAGTAAGGATGGAGAGCAACAACCTCCTGCTTTGCTCTGCTGTGTCCTCCAAGCTCTGGCCATCCAGGGAGACCTTCAGCACAAGATCAAACTTTTCAGTAAGACAAAACAACACATTCTGACCTATATCTTTCTGGGGGGGGGTTTATATACATTCCTGATGCTTCCTTTCAGTTAATATTGTTTACATTTGTTTCTGAGGCTTTTATCATTCTGTATAAAAAACAAAACAAAAAAAAAACTTTAAGTTTAGTCTGTTTCTCCTTGTGTTATTTTTGTACTTACTGAGACCATGACATGATACTTATCAAGCTTCTCTGTGATGGTGTCCTGGTCTGTGATAACTGGTCAGCTCCAATTCAACAAAGCTGATTTATTATGCACATAATCTCACATATCTAAAAACTGTAAACTGTCTTGCCAAATTCACTTGGTTTGAGAGATATTTTGGTGGTGGTAATTTGGTGTTTCCTCTGAATGATGTATGTCATGTAGTGTTAAATACATCACAGATTTTAAAATATAGAAGCAAAGTCTAACTGTTTTGAAATTCCAATGGGTGGGGAGTCTCAGTAGCTGATGAATTCTGGTTATTTTATGTTATGTGGCAGTAAAAGCAAAATATATATACACTGCCCGTCAGAAGTTTGGGGACACCTTGCCTTTTCCAAATTTTCTTATTTCCCTATTTTTCCATGAAGTAAGGAATAACATTCCTGCAATGCTTTTGTTAACATAAAATAGCTATTTACTAATCCTTTGGATATGTTTTCAATACTCACGCTTCATGTTCATCAAAGTGTCTTATTTAGTATGAAGACAAGGTTTTTGCCTACCAACCAGCACCACAAACCTCTGGGAAGTCCTGCAAGAGGCAAGGCAGAGCGTCTCTGAAGAATGCCTGGAAAAAACTGACTGTTCACATGAAGAAATTAGTAGTAGTAGTTACAGCTGCTAAGGGAATTTTTTTTTGTTGAACGTATAGTTTAATTGTTTTAGTGTTATTGTCACAAATATTTGCATATATGACTTTTTTTTAGTAAAAACCTATTTAGTCTTTAATGTGGTTAAGTAATTGCAAATCGACAAAGAAAACATTTAAACTTATTTATGAACAATTTCAAAAGCTAGGTGTCCCCAAACCTTTGATTGGCAGTTTGAAATATATATATGTATATACTGTATATATATACACACACACACACACACATACACACACACACATATATATATGTGTGTGTAGTCCAACCAGTTCTTCCACTACTAGCCCAGTAATGGTTGCTGTTGTTCTTCAGGTCAGGTGCTGTTAAAGAATATGTTGAAGCCATTGGTGATGTACCCTTCACTGTCAGTGAAGGTGACAGAGCAGCAAGGTGAGGGAACCGTCTTGTCCTTACAGTGTTTGGAGGAGAGCCATGAGGAGCGATCTACTCCCTCACAAGTCTACGGCAAACTCATCCTGGTGCTCAAGACGCTGCACTCACACCTACTAGGTATGGCTGGGTCCTCTGCCTTTCTTTTTGTCAGCATATTGATGTGACATTTGATTTGTTATATCATGTCTCAGAGGTGCTAGGTGTATGATTTTAACATAAAAAAAATCATTACCACATTCATTTTGACACCATACTATAATTACCGTAAACCAGGGCTCCAGATTAACATTTTCCACTAGGAGCACTGGTACTCCCGACAGAAATCTTTAGGAGCATCACGTTAATCGACATTTAGCACACCACGTTCATATTTTTTCAGAAAAACAATTTGCTGTTTTATTTTAACTTTTTATTTTAACAGTATTTAAATATATAAAGTTTTTGGTCAAATTGGCAAGCTTAGTTTTCCCCGCAACTGTTTGGCCACACTGATCAAGAGGCAGGTCATCAAGAGGCATATTCATGTCGGTCAGGCTGTCAGTCAGTCATCTGTCGCTTCTTGAGATGGCCTCTAGAGGCCGTCTTTGGCTAAGAGATGCAGTGTTTCCCATACATAGACACAAGATCAAAAGTTGGTCAATGTATAAAATTGATTTAAATTGATCTTTAATGCGCCTTGATGTGCACATCATGTCATGTTTGTCATTTGGAGATGCACAGAGAGTAGACCAGTAGAATTGTTTTCAATCCTACAGTCTCCTGCTGTGAAAACAAAAGTGAAACTTAAGAAACTTTCCACAATTTGCTTCAACCTCGCCTGTGTTATTTGCAAGTCGCCCTGGTGCTCCTAGTTACAAATTGTAGTCGCACCATCTCCAAAAATGTTCGTAAAATGCAACTAAATCTTCGCACTCTGGAGCCCTGTAAACAAACAAGAAGATTGGCAGCCTCTACTGGCCTCTAAACTACATTTTACATTTGCCACTGGGTTGAATTTGGAAGGAACTCCGCTGTATCGCATTACAGCACAAAACAGGAAGAGCGCGCTGTTCATCTAGTGCAAATGGAGCTAAAGCTTTCAGAGTTTCTGGCAATGGCAGATGGTGGAAGGGGTGAAAAGCCGATGGAAAAATCAATTCCAACATATTTATCCTCTACAGTAAAGCCGAAGAGGGGGAGGGGGACGGGAAGCAACAGGGCTTATGGGAAATGTGGTGTTACGTTTGAAGTGCACTAGCAATACCACTGCCGCAAGATGCCAACAAATGTTTTAATTTGATTACAGCAGTGTTACCCAACCCAGTTCTCAAGTACCCCCTGTCCTATAAGTTTTTATTCAATTTTTACTCTTGCACACTAGATATACTACACACTTTGATACTAGCCCTTAATTGGATCAGGGGTGCAAGAGTAGTGCTAAGGACTGGATTTGGGAACACTGGTTAACAGTAATTATTCCAAGTAATCAAAATTAATTTGACAATGATATATTAATTTTTAAAAATGCTACATGTAGCACCTTTCTTTAACAGTTTCTTTGTATTTAACTGGCCTTTGTCTTGTCTTGGCCAGATTTCCCTGATCTGATTAGAGGGGTATTATAATTGTGTTTATCAATTTTAGCATGTCATTTGTTTTGTATGGTTATTTGTTATCTATGCGTGTTCAATATTTACCTTGAACTGAACTTCCCTATGTCAAACAATAACTATATTAGTTGTATTTAGTCAAGTATTCCTTTAAAACACCATATTAATGGTCTGAGTTGAATACTGAGTCATGTATCCTTTATTTTTCAGATGTGTCCATTGGTGAGAAGAAGCTATCAGCTATCCTGGGAGAGTTGATATGGATGGAGCTGTCCCAATGCATCATCCATGAATGTCTGCTCTACTCCATCCCTACCAACAGCAGCCAGTTGGACAAATACAATACAGTACGACTTACAGCAGTTTGCATAGGATCACATACTGATTACCACATATAGAGAATGTATAGGTTTACCTGTCATGTCACATAGGTACCTATATGTGTCACATATAGTAAACGTATAGGGTCACATACTGTATAATATACAACCCAGGGTATCCACAGGTCCTTAAAAAGTCTGAAAAAGTCTTGCATTATCTAAATTTAAGCATTAAAAATTAGTAAAAATAAATAAAATGTCTTACAGTTGAGATTTCTTTTTTATTATTATTATTATTTTTTTTTACATTTTTATTGAATTTCTTTCCTTGTACATGCTCAAGGTGATCAAGGAGACAGAGGAGTTTGAGAAGTCCCTGAAGGAGATGCAATATTTGCAGGGTGATTCCACAGACCTGCTGAAGTATGCCAGGGATGTCAACTGTCACTTTGCCAGCAAGAAGTGCAAGGATGTAATTGTGGCGGCACGCAAACTCATGACTTCCAAGATGCACAACACTGTCAGAGTACGTGTTTATTTGAGTGAACTAGGGTTTTGCAATTTGACATTCCCCCTAAGGGAACTTGAGCTAAGTTGGTTATTTGAGCAGTGAGACTTGAAATGGTGATTCAAATCATTGCTGTCAGTTCTGCTAGTGTATTTCAGAGACATTGTTGCATAAGCATTTTGGTTATAATCCCATTGATTGTAAATGGCATGATTACAGTATATTGGGTCATTGGCAATGTTCCCTCTAAGCCAGTGGTGTCCAACAATAGCAGCTGATGTCACTAGCTAACATAGCAACCATAGTGCAGGTACTAATCAGTGAACTCAGCTATCTTAGTGATTGGTTTGGAATGAATACCTGCAGACTCTTAATGTTACAGGAGTAGACACCACATGCACCACTTTTTTTGTTTTTTTAAATCCCCCACTGTCAGATCACGCCAGACTCCAAGCTACCTCTTCCCAAGTTGCCTGTCTCAGGTTCAGAGGTCAAGGTGAGACAGGAGGCCAGGAAGGAGGAGGCGACGCTGGACAATGTGAAGCAGTTGGCAGCTCGGACTCTGTGTCTGCCAGCCTGTCGCATCAGTGAGTCAGTCCAGCAGCTGATGGAGTTGGCGCTCAACACCCTGTGTGAGGCCGTGGGAAGCTCCACACAATGGTAGGCTGCTCAAAGACCTCACTGGCTTTTCTATTGGTCAGGGTATACACAGGTCTTGAAAAAGTCTTAAATGATCAAAATTTAAAGCCTTAAAAAGCATTAAAATGTCTTCAATACAGATGTCAGAGGGCTTAATTTTTTATATCATGTAATGAATCATTTTGAGATACTGCACATAGAAAAAACGTATGGTCTGAACAGCCTAGCTGCGATTTATGCACCTAAATCCCACTATGCCCACTATATACTATCCCACTATATGTATGTACAGTGTGTATATATATATATATATATATATATATATATATATAGTAAGATATGTAGATATATGTATATATATATATGTATACATAACATTATAAACATAATAAAATAATATATGATATATATATAATATAATATAATGATTTTTCTGAAATCTAATCCATGTTTTTTGTGTTTATTTGCAGTGCCTTGCAACTGTTTTTCACCGTGAGAAACATATTCCAGCTCTTCTATGATGTTGTGCCTACTTACCACAAGTTAGGATCTTGCCATCAAACCACTTGCAAGCCAAACCAATGTGTTTCACTTGTTGCTCAGGTATAGAAAATGCTCTCTCTTGTTTCTCTGCTCCACCATCCAGAGAGAACCTGCTCAAGTTTCCTCACCTGGCTGCCATTCAGCACAACAACTGCATGTACCTGGCCCACCATCTGCTGACCCTGGGTCACCACTTCAGAGCCCACCTGCCCCAGCCCCTCAGTGAGGGTGTTGCCACATTTGTTGACATGGTGCCCGGATTTAGGAAACTGGGTAAAAGAAAGTTTTCTCTTGATATTGAAGTACTTTATATCGAAGCAGTTTTGTTTGCTAGGACTGGTGGTTTGTTAAAGATGCCACCGAAAATAGAAGAAGTTTTATTTATGTTTTCAATAATATTTTGTTTGAAAGCACGCTAAGGCAATGCAAGTTGTACTTACGTATAGCTTCAAGTAATGCAGACCAGTCTTCTAAAATATTTGACCGTGTCCAGGAGACGATATCATGCAAAGGTCTTCAATGGCACTGGTGTCTACAGTAACAAGCTATTAAGTAAGTAAACATAGGCTATGTGATGATGTAGGGTAGTTAATGTAATAGAAGGGCATTTATTTTTGTACATAACGTTTTTTTTGGTACATCTACTGTACAACCATTTTGTTGCGCGTCTAACTATATAATAACTTTATTGGTCAAATGTGGCGGAGCTACGCAGAATGTTTTTTTTCTGGTTGAAATAATAATTGCCGTGACTGAAAACAGTTTTTTAAAAAGGTTCTTTATCATGAATGGGACCGTGTAGCTCCGACATATTTGACCATCGGTAGGGCTGTTCGATCCCAGTAATTTTGGAATCAACTCCGATTCCGAATCCACGTATCGGGAATCAATGGAGTCGATTCCAGGCAATTTTTCTTGATTCTCAAATCCAAAAACTAAAACATAGAGGGTGCAAGCAGATCTTGTAAAATAAACAGTGCAATAGTAATTGCTGATGTTGTTTTGTTATAAGCTAGTCTTTTGTTGCAAATTTGACATCTTACTTTGTTTTCATCTTCCTCTCCTGACCAAAGTCTAATGGCAAGTTAAAAGGTGTCAATATCCAACTTCGTATTGGCTTTACTGTGTTTAGCTTTACACTCAAAATGCTGCTGTTAGGTAAAATCTGGTTGGACCACATAAAGGTTGGAACAAGATTGCCAAGTTTCATAGCGATTGGTGAAATATTGTTTTGAGTTATAAGCCAAAATGTCATAGGCCATGCCCACTTTAACTAATGATGACCAAACTTCAGATTTTGACTAGGACATGGTCCTAGAGCATGTGTACCGAATTTCGTGCAATTTCACAAATTGGATTAGGAGATACAGTTTTCTGGCCTTTGTGGCGCCCCCTATTGGTCAATATTTGAATGGCTTTGCACACATGTTCATTCATTATATGTGAACCTGTTGTCCAATTTTCATGATGATTGGACCATCTATCACAAAGTTATAACAATTTAGCTTATAGGCCACGCCTCCTTCACAACTTTAAGAGTTAATATCTTCAAAACTACAGTAGATACCAACAATCTATAGAAAATAATTTAAAGAGCTTGGACCATAGATGCTACTGACCAATTTTGGCGGTAATCGGTCAAACGGTGTAGGAGGAGATGTTAAAATATTTGTTTTTCAAATAATTCAAAATATCTAAAAAAAAAATGTTCCTGGCAAACCTCGAGGGTTCAAGACCAAGTTTCATGTAAATCGGACAAACGGTGTGGGAGATATAGCCCTTTAAACTTTTATTTTTGACCTTTCATTATAGCGCCACCATCAGGCCGATGGGGGGTCATATTTCTTGTGGGTCTAATTGAAGTCATACTAGACCATGGTGCAAAGTTTCATGGCTCTAGCATTTACCATCTCACGGGAAATTGAGCCCAAAGAGAAAAATAATAATAATAAAAAGTACCAGTACAAAAATGTATTAATTCATTTATTAATAATAATCACAGAAAGTGCAAACTTCATACAAATCTCCATAATTGCCTGAACAATTCTCTTGACAGATTTCAATACAATATAATGCACCATTGGTGAGATATGGGTCCAAATAGCATTGACATTAATTTTATCAGTTAATTAACAATAGTTATAATAATCATAAACACATCAAAATCAATAGAGTTCTTCCTCTAGGGGTCTTCAATGTCCATACCAAATTTCAAAACATTCTTATAAAAACTGTTCAAGTTACCTTGTTCACACAAAGGATCTGCGACGGACGCGGCGGCAGGTGGGGTGAATCAGGTGAATTAGGCTACCGTCACAGAAATACACGAGACTAGGTAGACCTAGTGCAAGCCGGGCCTCTTGGCTTTCGTACCCTAGTATAATACGTGTGCTGTACTGCCCTCTGCATTGTAGTGATATACTATAAGTGTGGTGGGGCTGCACAAACCGTTCACATGGTGAAAATTTGACACGTTTAATTTGTGATATGTTGATTTTGAGTTTTTTAATCTGTTATGACTAAAAGTAGAAAGTGAGAAAAATGGCTTTAAACATTCCAAAACATTACATTTTCTCCAGTGGAATTCCAGCAACTTAGTCTACAGGAGAGTATAAGGAAAAACACATCAGCACTAAAAATAAATCCAATATGATTTGTGTACCTCATTTGTTTAACATACTTGGTCAATCCTTTACAGCAATCTGAAATCATAGGATTGTCTTCAGTGTGTGTCTGTGGATGTCCTTTACACCTAGCAATGCCATGGTGTGTTTCGAGAGACGCCGTGTGACGTTGGCCGCTCCACATTTGCATATTGTTGAGGTCTAGGCTATTTTATGCAAATCAGGGGCGTCCAGCGTGACTCGCCGCCTCTGGAAACTCCCGAAACTCATGTACAAACTTTTAAACTAGCCGTTATCGATGTAAAATGAAGACAGAACTATTTTCGTAATATAAGAGAAAGTTTCCAAACGAGCTGCCATGTTTTGCCAGTTTGAAATCCGGGGGCCGACGGCCCAACGAGTGGCAGCATTCATCCAATCAGGTGCAGCAAGGAAGTGCTTTGTTGGTCTGTAGATAGAGGGGCACGCCCATCCCTCACGTGTAATGACGACCCTGTGGAAACAACACAATATCACGGATACCACCATAACTGTGTAGGTCTTGACGCAAAAGTGAAACTTAACATTCCATATTCAATAACGGGGATTTGTAGACAGTAACTTGTCATACAGACTTTAACGGTTCGTGCCTTTTAACATTACCTTGTGGTATTTAAGTAATGTTAGTGGAATCAGATAATTTCACCGTGACACAGTGCTTCAGTGCATAGAATTGAACACGCGCGTGGGTCTGTACAGGATCTGTGCTTGTTTGCTTTGGAGAACGGCAGGTTAATTGTACGTGACTCGTACAACAGGTCTGGACCACTCGTAAATGTTGTTCGTACCTAAAAGAAAATTCAAAATATGAGAAAATTGGTGAATGTGACAAGTTCTCTTAAATCGCTCTTACGAGTGATTTAAGAACAAATCTGTTCGTAGGAGTGGTTCTTGCATGAGGCCCATTGTCCAATGCTACAAATGGGTTGGCCCAGTAATTGTAGTGGGAATATTGGATTAAGCATTGCAGTCTCTATCAATGGAAAAAAATGACTAATAAATTCAATCAAATTAAAAGGTCTAGTGAGCTGCTAAATTTGTTTGCCAGGTGCCCAGTGCTTCCTAGCACAGCTGAACGTCCAAAGAGTTGAACTGCTGGAGAGACTTTCTACTGCTCGCAACTTCTCCAACCTGGATGACGAAGACAACTACACTGCAGCCAGCAAGGCAGTAAGACAGGTAAGATTAAAGGTCAATACAATAAAATACAAATACAAAATACAATATTTCATTACATCTAACCATGTAAGCTTAGTTATTCGCTTAGAAACCTTTGCAAGGGACCTCATTCCCACTTGGTATTAAAATGTGATTTGAATCTGGATAACTTATTTGGATACCTAAAAACGCATGTTAATGCAAGGTGTAAATGCACACAACATATAGGGATGGGTGTTGTTTAGATTTTTCCCGATACTGGTGCTAAAACAATACTTTTAAAATAGTAGCAGTGCATAAACGGTGGCTGAACCGATACCTTTTTTAATATAAAGAGCAAAAAACATCATTAAAGAACGCCTTTTTATTGCAAAGGCAAAGAAATTGAACAATATATTAATAAATAAATAGTAAATAAAACCTCAAGTCAACTACAATAATTTAGCAGTAAATAACAGTTACAAATACTAAATATAGCCGCAAGCAGCGATTGTGGGGTCCAAGACAGACAGATAGACAAAACATTACAGAAGATAGAAAGACACACAAAAAATAACATGTTGTGAAGTTCGGACATGCAGTCTAACACCGGCTTTTGTGTTGGCCCGTGACTTCTGCCAAGTTCATCTTTTCATATGGTCATTTGTCCAAAAATTAGAAACTTAAGACATTACGCATAGTTATCACAAGCTTTGTGGTGTGAGGAGACAGCATTACCCACAGGATTTGAACCCACGATCTTTTGCATGGTAGACCTATTCATTAACCATTAGGCTACTGAGTCCACAGGGGGGCAATGGAGGGAGCACAAAAAAAATAGGGCCAAGTAACAAGACTGTCCAAGCTATAGGCTATTTAGAGCCTTAGAGTATTTTAACTATGGTCAACTATGGTTACAATACCACCAAATGTTGCATGCTACCTCAGAGTTGACCTGTGCACATATGCACAATTTGTTTAAGGTAGGCCAACAACTTCCTGACTTAGGGCAATTTTTGTATATTAGGCCTTGCCTACAAATTTTGAAGCCAGTTGTAGCAAAACGGTATGGACTATCAAAAAACTGCTCGTTAACTTTTGTGCAGGACAGTCCAGACATGCTGTGAGCGAAAATTGGTGATTGGACAAAATATGTAGGAGAAGAAGCGTAAAAAACTGTTTTGGACAAAATTCAACATGGCGGAAAACCTTGTGGGCTGAAATGGGAGTGGCCTATATGGATAGATGCAACTTGGGCCAAGGAATCCAGCAATCAAGGAATTTTGTTCCTATGATCTACAGTCACCGAGTTATGGCCTTTTAAAATTTGAAATGTTGCTATAGCTCCCCCTATAGGCAAAATGACACCAATTTTTTTTATAGTAGTTGAGACTACATACCTGCACACATGTACCAAGTTTGGTTACCATAGGACAATGCGTTCCTGAGTTATGGCGATTTTTGTATAATTGGCCCCACCCACGACAGTTGACCAAATTTTGGAAGTCGATTATATGAAAACGGTGTGGACTATCAAAAAACTGCTCGATAACTCTTGTGCAAGACAGTCCAGACATGCTGTGTCACAAATTTGGTCACGATTGGACAAAATTTGTAGGAGGAGTAGCGAAAAAACAGGTTTGGACAAAATTCAAAATGGCGGAAAATCTAGTTAGGCGGAAATGGGCGGGGCCTATATGGATGGATGCTTACGGTTTCTGACATCCAGATGCTTTTAGGGCAGAAGAAGAAGAAGCGGAATAATAATAATCCGAACAAAAACAATAGGGTTCCCTGCACTTTGTGCTTGGACCCCTAATAATAAATAACAGCTAAAGAAATACCAAGCCTAAACTTCTAGACTTCTACTCTTCTACAAATTCTTCTACTCTTCTACCTCAACAATTCTTTGCAGAAATATAACCATGTCTGATTTGTCTGGCAGAATCATATGACACCTCTCCTGACATCATCAACATTTGCTATTTATTGTGACATTATAGTAATTATACTTTTTTTTTTTATGAACGAAACCTATTTGTCGTTAATTAGTTTTCATATATTTTTCAACCTACATATTAACAAATAACTGACAGTTTGTATGAACCAGAAGTTATCAGTAATGAAAACTTTTACGACCCGCCTCTTCTTTAGCTGATTGGCTATGCGACCAAAATGTGACATTGACGAGCAGCGCTGCTGTTTGTCTTTCGACCAAAAGTTGGAATGCGCAAGGTGAGTTACGCGGGAGAGGAAAGCGGCAGGCGCCTCATACCAGAGGAATACACTGGATTTCAAGCGGTGTGCTCCAAACGATGATATTAGTGAAGGCCCGGCAGCTCAGGCATGGCACCGCTATTCGGTCCGGTAGATACCGGTTGTATAGGAACTGGTGCCATAGTGGTACCGGGTTTCGGTACCCAACCATAACCATAACGACATACATTGTGAATGTGATGGGATGTACCAGTCAGCCAGGTGGGAATGCAATCCGCTGAGTGTATTAACATTAATGAGAAAGTATCCGCCCATAGGGTGGGAACATCATCACCACCACAGGTAGAAACATCCTCGCAAGATTCCTTCACAACAATCAAATAGAAGTCAAGTTCTGCTCTTCCATCTCCTCCCCATTCACTCCATAAGCCGGTGTCCCTCAAGGTTCAGTAACATTGGACACATATCACAATTTGTCGACAACCTTTACTACTGAACTACCTCAAATCACCTCAACTTTCTGCTAACAAATTCCACACATACATATCCGAAATAGAAAACTGATCGAGCTTGTGGAAAGTCAAACTAAACCGATCCAAAACACAATGCATCTTTTTCAAAAACCCAGACCTCAGACCATCCATCAACCTAACCATTTACAGGTGGCCCTCACCAAAGAAGCAAAATTGCTCTGAGTCACTCTTCAGCCAAATATGAAACGGACAACACACAATAACCTGGTTAACGAAGCTAACAAACGTCTAGCACATCTCAAAACACTCTCTGGAAGAAAATGTAGAGCAGGACCACACGGTTTTAAAAGTATACCAAGGCCACATCTGGTCCATTTTTGAATATGCCCTCCCCTCCTGGATAACAGCATCACAACATCAAATGAACAAGTATACAGCATACAGACATACAGACTACCATCCTACATCAACACCAAGTACATTGACCTCATATCTGGACTCTCAACCATTGAACAAAGACAAGCCATAATCATACATCAGATATCATGACTAGTTTTATATCCCCTCATCATGTACTCTGCTTTTATCTTCATTGTTTTTGTTGTCATCTTAATGTATACAATGTGATTACTACTACTAAAACATTATTGTTAAATACTGAAAGGTGAAAATAAGGCCTACTGTATGGCTCTTTTTTTGTTATTATTATTATTATTACTAATGGTGATGACGAATTGAAAATAATTGTATGTTGTTGTTAAGAATCCTTTTTCTTTTGGTATTGTTTTTTCTTTTCTTTTTTTTTCTCGTGATTTTGTGTTTTTAAACACCTATCTGTACTAGCTGTTACCTTGGTGAAAGCTAATGGGGTTCCTAATAAACTAAACTATTTATTTACTTTTTTTGATCCTTTTGTTTATCTGCTTGCTTGATTGCAGGTCATTCATCAGTTGAAACAACTGGGCACAGTGTGGCAAGATGTCCTACCAGTCAACATCTACTGTAAAGCCATGGGGAGCCTCCTCAACATAGCCATTGCAGAAGTCATCACCAAAATCATGATGCTGGAGGTTTTTCTTTTCTCTTTTCTTTTCCCTGGCCTATTAGAATGTAGTGGTGTTATTGCAATGGAATGGAGAGTACGGAAAATCGTTGAAACAGGGTATCTGTGGAATCTTAAAAAGTATAAAAAAAAGTCTTAAACTATCTGAATTTGAGCCCTTTTAAAAAGCATTGAAGGAAAATGCTGCCCATTTAAAAAATAAATAAAATGGCAGTAGTGATTATAGGTAAAAAGTCCTTTAGTTCTATAGCCAGAATCGTCAGGTCAGCTTACGTACCTCAGATGCTAAGGGATTGGTCGAGTTATTAACCCATCGATTTTTTTAAATGTGCACAAATTTCAACTGACTATAAAGTCATTACATAGTAATCAATCACTTGAAATTCTACAGGTTGGTCAGAAAAGTAATTTTAATGTCTACCAAACCACATATCTGAATAAAATACAGCTATTTAAACTTATGTTGTGTTGTGATAACAAAGACTCCCACATTACCCACAATGCCTTGCAGGGCAATGCGGGAACTCTTTGCATTCTTTGTCACGCTGTGGTTTATTGCTGCTAGCAGCAATTTTTTTTTTTAGTAATTTTAATTTTGATGCAACAATAAAATGAGATGGAGGTACTGACAGGTTCTTTACATTCAGTAATATTTAGTTGAGGCATAATTGCAAAGTAACGCAAATTAATTATGTTGTATTACATTACTTCCTGTTAGTAACATTAAGTTTGACCCAAGAGGCCAAAACCACACTGTGGCTCTGCGGACAACCCTCGGCTTCGCTATAGCTGCGCTGGCTCCAAAAAATGTCAACATGGCGGCGATCATAAACCCAATCTTTTGGCTTCAAAATTACCCTTCAGAAACGTATGGGTGACGTCATACTCACTACGTCCATCTTCTTTTACAGTCTATGGTTTGACCCACATGCATGTTCACTCTCAGATTAATACTTAATAGACAAAATATGCCATACATGTTGGACTTCATGTCCATAAACCTAAAATTTCTTGGTGTCCTTTTTCTTATCCTGCCCATTTTAGGTTCAAAATTTCATTACCTATGTTCAATCAGAAAAGGGCTTATTTTGATAGCTTTGTGTGTCTTTTGTTTTGGTTAAAATGGTCTTAAATCCAATTCCAGTTGGCATTAAAAAAAAGTATTAGAAAGTCTTAAATTTGGCTTTCTGAAAACTGCAAATACCCTGAGAAAACTGGACTCTCTATTGGTGCTATGTTAATTCATAATACTTAATTTTTTTTTGTTTGAAAATCAGGAATTGCTGTAAAAAATAATAAATCTAATGAATTTTCCTCTAAATTGTCTTCAGGATATTTCATCTGAGGACGGGGAGCACCTCCATACGCTGTGCCAAACCATCATCGAGGAAGGCCCGCTGGTCTTCATCCCTCTGGCTGAAGAGAACAAGAATAAGAAATACCAGGAGGAGGTGCCCATCTATGTCAAGAAGTGGATTACCTTCAAGGAGCTGGTCATCGTGCTGCGGGCTAACCTCCAGGAGATTGTTAACAGGTAAGACGGAAACTTGAAAAAGTCAAGCCTGTAGTTCCTCTGTTCCCCCCTAGGGGTGCGCCCCCCCCCCCCCCCCAGTTTGGGAACCTTTGGTCTAGGCCCTAGACATCCCCAGGCATCACTAACTGGCGGACTCCTTAAGCTGGGGATACACCACACAACTTTTAAAATCCTAACAGATTATGAAAAGACTGGGCATATACACTAACCGACTGGTTTCTGCAGATTTTTGTATGACGACTGAAAAACTGGGGATCACACACTTAACGACTATGCCAGATGAGGGATCACACACTACTCGACTTGTCACTGCAACTGAACCAAACTTAACGTACCAAACTCACATGAAAACACGAGCTCTCGCGGTACGCTACGAGATGCCGGCAGCAAAGCAAACACGGGGATACAGCATAGATATAAATTCACATTATACATTTTTATGGGTAGCGTACTAGAGCTTGCTGTCGTTGCACCACCATCTGCATGGAATAAAGGAAGAAACAGAGGGCAAAACAGTCTGTGCATTTTTTGACCATTCCATTTTCTTTTCAGAAACAGAAAATAAAAAATGAAAAGCGAATGATGATTTCATTTTCATTTCAAAATTCAAAAATGGAAAATGGAAATATACAAGGCATTGTCCGTTTTCCTGGTGAGAAACGGCAGATACAACATTTACTAAGGACTTGATTTTCCCTTTCTTCTTTGTAAAACAGAAAATAAAATAACAAAAATTAAAAAAGCCCATTTTGGGATTGCAACCTGAATATAGAGCTGTGCGTCTTTCAGCACCATCAAGGCCTGGGAAGCGGAAAGGAGAGAGAAGCAGAGAGGGAGGAAAATAGAATTACCAAAAAATACACAGAACACATTTACATAAAGCTGTGGAAGGGCTGACGTGGCAGTATGGACTGCACAGACTGCAGAGGGAGCTGGAGGTGAGCAGCAAATGTGAATCAAATACCTGTTGCTGAGAACGTTTGTAGGAGATGTTGGCTATGATTATGTTGCAAAACCGGACTGCACATTAACATTGTCCGGTCGGACAAATAAATAAATAGCTAATAATTATAAAACCTGACTTTCCGGTCTAAAACCAGCATCTGGCAGCCAAGGTTTTGTGTAATCAGTAATTGAGTCTTCCCTGTAATTTTTCCTGTGTGCCTTGGTAGGCTACCAGAAAGATCGGTAGGCCTATCTATAAATTTATTGTATGAAGAATTAGTTGATTGCTCCTTGGTGTGTGCTAAACACTGTATTGGCTTGTTATGGCATAGCTTCATAGTTTTTCATTGGCTATTGACGAGATCCATTCACATGTGAGTTGAGACGAGTATATACTACTACCGACTGCGTCCAGATTCCGCTTGTAAAAATAAAACATGTTTGATATAATCATAGTGGCTCCAACTCACGTCGGGAGGCAAGAGATTGGAGTCTGTTCCCCTCTCACACTTGTCAGTTAGAGTCTGTATCCCTCATACACTTATAGATTTTCTGTGCCAACTGGCCACGCCGACTGCCCCAAAATCTGCAGACTAGTGCAGACCAGGACAGACTCGGCCCGATTGTCTAGTGTATCCCCAGCTTTAGGCGCAGCTATTTCAGCTCATACGGTAATCGCTGAGTGGAGCTAGGAAGTCACAGACCAATCACATGTGTCTACTTCGCTGAACTCAGCCAATCAAAGCGACTGTTTACGGCGCATGGAGAGATTGCTAGGGAAACGCACAGAGAGCGAGAGAGAGACGAAAGCTACACAGAGAGATGACAGCATCTCTTGCTCCAAAATAAGAAAAGTAGATGCAGAAAATCGAGCTTTCAAGGATGAATGGACAGACCAATATGCCTTCATTCTCCCTACAACAAGTTCTAAACCAGTCTGTCTCATATGTTCTGAAACCGTGGCAGTAATAACAAGCACAGATCCTGTACAGACCCACCACACGTGTTCAATTCTATGCACTGAAGCACTGCGACACGGTTAAATTACCTAATTCCACTAACGTTACTTAAATACCACAAGGAAACGTTAAAGGCACCTACCGTTAAAGTTTGTAGGGCAGCGAAGACGAGTTACTGTCTGCAAATCCCTGTTACTGACTGTGGAATGTTAAGTTTCACTTTTGTTTTCACACCAGGAGACACTGGATTGAGTTCAGTGCTGCTGGTCTGCTGTCTGTACATCTCCAAATTACAGACATGATGTGATGTGACATTAGGTGCATTAGAGATCGATTTAGATCCATTTCTATACAGACCAACATTTGATTTTGTGCCTCTGTATGGGAAACACTGCATCGCACAGTCAAAAACGTCCTCTAGAGGCCATCTGACGAAGCACATCATCTCACTAAGCGTTACCTGACTGACTGACTGACTGACTGACTGACTGCCTGACCTGAATTTGCCTCGTGATGCCCTTGGCTGTGCTGTGGGAAAAAGTGGCAATGTGAAGCGCCACTATGAAACAAAATGTACACTGTTTATTTTATTTGACAGAAAGTCAAGTAATACTACTAAACTACATATAGGCCTCCGTATCATAGGACTTATTATGTTAGACATTATGATACTTCAGACCTTTGATGGGAAGAATCTTGAATTTTAGTTGAATACCCCTGCTCTAGGGTATCTGCAGGTCCTTAAAAATTCTGGAAAAAGTCAAAAGTATGACTGTTTAAAACTTCCTATAACTGTAAAAATTGCAGTGCAACACATCACTTCTACGTTTATCTTTTCATTTTGACCCATATACTGTATGAATCTGTTTGGTTTTTTTTGTCTCTGCTTCTACAGGTGGGCTGAAGGTAAAGGTCCTTTGGCTTTGGAGTTCTCCAGTTCAGAGATGAAGAGCCTGATCCGAGCCTTGTTTCAGAACACAGAGAGAAGAGCTATAGCTCTAACCAAAATCAAATAGACACAGCAAATAACCCAAGAATATACTATACACACTTTATATACTTTTTCCTCTGAGGAAAATAGTATTCCTGTCTTTATTAATTTCCATTTTTTCTGTTATATCCATTATATATGATTATTTTGTATTTAGTAGGTTTTACAGTTTGTCACCAAATGTGCAGTGTCTCTTTGGGGAGCTGTACCCATGGGTGTACTGAGATAGGAATGGGGCTGTAGGCCAAGTTCCCCAGCATGCAGACTGTTATTAGTTCTATAGAGATTAAGGGAAGGCTTGCTTATAGCAGCATACCTCTCTCCAGCCAACCTCAGACGGATAGCTTTGGGAGGTTTACTGCTGGAAATCCAACAGAGGTTATGTAACTAGTGGCATGCAATCAATTGACGTGATGGTGTATCCAGGGTCATCAGTGTCTTTAGAAAATAACTTTTCATGAGAGTGCAATGCGAGCGGAGGCACACACTTATCTCCTCCAGAGATGGTATGTGTTTGTGTGGTGTTTTTTTTGTTTGTTTGTTTTAAACTAAAAAAGCCTCTAAATAATAATTTAGTTTTGATAGAATTACCTTTTTCTCTTGGAGGAGAGCTTCCTTGTACAAGCCATCTGGGTTTCTTAACCTCTCCCACAGGATTAAATTGTACTCTCCTATTATGTATGTATTGTGCAAATAAACCAAAAACTGCAGACTTTCCAGGACGTTTCCAACTGTTTTCTTCGATTGAAATGTAATTAAAATATTGGTGGCAGATCATGCAATCTCATTAGTAATGCTGAGTTCAAAATTACAAACTTTAGTTAATATTTAAATTATTGAAAGGGTATAATTAATTTGGTTAAGATTTTAAGTTATAATATAAGATTTTCCTGAAGAGGCTGACTGAGTTCCATAAATTGTCTATATAAAGCCATTTCTCAATAATGGGTGTCTAAAACCAAAACCAACCAAATGCAAAACAAAACTTTATCTCAATGTTGGAACATTTGTCACATATTCTTTGGATATGTATTAATAGGTTTTGTTGAAAATGGTACAGTTGTGGTTTGTTGCTTAGATGTTTATTGGTTTGCATATGCTACATTAACCAAAGACTCCTTGGTGCACATATACCACATTTCTTTATAATTATCCAAAACGGACTTCATAGCAGCAGCTTATTCAATGCACAGCCCAACCACAGTAATGCTGACAGAAATGTGTATTTACAGTATGTTTTCTATAAAGCTTGCTATAAATGTCAAATATATGTCAACAACCTTAAATCTTTAAAGCCCCAATGACATTGGAGTAAAATACACTTGTGTTTTAAGTTATTGGTGAAGAAAAAAAAAATCTATATACAATTCAAGAAGATATGTGAATACTGGCAAAAGTCCAGGATCACAGCTTCGAGCCGTATCTAATGTGAATTTCACATTAGCCAAAAAAGCCATACAAATAATATTTATCAAATCACACTGATGATGCACTCAGCTATTTAGGGCATGTTATTGACCATACAAGGACAGTTTATTTTTTCCCTGTAGAGTTACCACAGCTATATTAAGTACTTTGTGTTTGGTATCAGCATTTGCTGGATGACGTGGAGGGAGGAGATCCACAGCTGAACAATTGCACAGCAAGAGCTCCTCACTCAAACTGCTTCATGCTTTAAGCTTGTATATCCTGATAACTCCGACAAGGAAGTTGAGCCCTGAAGGCAGCTGTACTTTTCTTCTTAAGGTATGCTTTACAAAGTTATGGGATTCTTTTCTTTCTTTCTTTTTTAATTAATTACCTAGTAAACCTAGCCTGCTATGCAGTGCCCTCCCAGAGTTATTGTAATCCCTCATAGGGATTTTCCAAAAATTGTTATATGGCATTTTCTACATTCAGAAAATTATGATATTCTCTTACTCTAAAGTGCTTGTTGAGAAAGTGTATGTTATTTTATTCAACAAAATATTGTTATACAATACTTAAAGTTACGTAAAGTCAAGTCCTCATAAATTTGGTAAAATTCCTCTTCAATACCTCATTAATATTTCAATCATTCTATCTAGATCGGGAGTCATTGTGTAGTCTTGAGATGCTGCTACATCTTTATACATTGTATTGCGTTTAAGTGGTATTTTAACAAATATACTTAAAATTCTAATAAGATGCAATAAAGAGTGTTGATCATTTTAATATCTAATTTATAGTTTACACACAAAGTGTATCACAACAGCTTTTTGGATCACCAGGGTTTTGCCAATGATGTTAAAGAATAATTATGAAGGGCGCTGTTGGTCCTCTTAAGTTTCTGTTCATCTGTTCAAGCTGTTCATCAAATAATTCAATCTAGTGTGCTTCCTTCCTTTAGTACAAGTAGTTGTATCAAATAACTTGAGTTGACTCGGAACAAGGCTGGTTTTTTAGCCATTCTGCCTCAGTTTAGGAGTCTCTAGGATTCCCCCACAGTAAAATACTGTTTGATTGTGGTAGGGATCCAAAACCGTGTACATGTTTCTGTTTTATGTGTGGTGTGATAAGCACAGTAAGCACAGCACAAAACATGGGAAAAGAAACGAGTGAACTGACTGCAGTTAATTTGGCCACATCTGGACAATACATTATCTAAGCCTTCTTTCTGGCAAATAAATCAGTAATCTCCTAAAATCCGTCGTGTTCCTTGGGTTTTCCCAGATTAAGTCAGAGGATTAGTGATAATCCCTTGATGTGTAAGAAATTGCTGGACTGTGCATGTGCGGATAGTGCGCATGACTGAGAAAGTGGAGCGTTTTTTTTAATAAAAAGCGGGTTTTACAAACATCGATCTGATATAAGAAAAACAGGGTTTTGATTCTTTTGGAATGCCTTCATAAGAAGAGCCAAAATTTGTTTTAAAAGACTATCTGAGGCTACTAATGATGACTGTACGGATGACACAGAATTAGGCTTACCTGTATATCCATTCCCAATCTGTTGTTTAAACACTGAGTTTCTTGTTAACCGTTCTACTAATAATATAAAATCACGTAGTGCAATTTACGGCGATGGTTCACCGAACGTGAATTGGCTGGCGACCAATTCCGGCATCATTCATTTTCTTGGGGGCTGCAGTAATTCGCTGTGCTGAGCACACGGACCGAGCTGTGTGAAAAGGGCGGGATGAAAGTTGAGCTCAAATTCACTTTATGCAAATGAGCGTGGTGTTCACCTCTAAGTCAAGACATAATATGTATATTCCCAAAGGGGGTTTATCTTGTTGTCTGCATATTCTGTCCTTGAAAGACACACACATGTCTTGTTCAGTGAATACCTCTCTGAAGAAGTGTATCATGCTGTGTGCATCTCTTCCTCTTGCAAGAATTGCTTTAATAAATATATACTCAAATAAGACGAACCTCTGACTCCAACAACTTGTATTCAACAATTTGGCGTCACAAACAGGATTCCAATAACAGCTAACACGGGTAAGTATGAATTTTCATTTGTCTTGTCTGGGTAATGCTTGACGGAATCCAAAGAACTAGCACATCACATGAGTGAACGCCATATGCGGGGGGGGGGGCCCTCTGTGTAAGCTTGAATCAAGTGGCTAGATAACAGAGCTTTAACCTGTTTGATTCTCGACTGTGGCTGGTGAGGTTTATGACCAAGACAAGAATCTATGATTCTCGTCTGCCTGGGGCAGTGAGATCTGATATAAATATTAGATCAAGAGTAGGATCAGAAAGAACATGCAACTACAAAAATATAAAGTTCAAGAAAAACATATGGGTTCACTCACAATGTGCATCTAAAAGCGAGAGTCAAAAAGAGGAATTGCATTGAGTATATATCCTTCCTCTGCATATGAAGTGTGCATAAATTGTCTTGTGTGGAAATTTACAAAGAATATCAGTAACATTCCATGTTATAGGCATTTGACTCTTTCAGATTGAGTCAAAAAGGAGGACTGAGAAGTGGGATTGGGTTATCAGCAAGTGAGACAACCACAGCTACGAATTAGAATAATATATTCTGTCCTTGGAATACTGGCACCGTGTCTACTAGGGAGTGAAATATACCTTGACATCACTATCGATAAAAGAAGAGACATTCTGTGAAGTGTATGAGAAAAGATTGATGTATTCAATATTCTATTAGTGTGTATTTCATCTTTTGCACAAGTGAGCTGCAGGAGAGTGAGTAATTGGCTGCGTTTTATGGCATTCTGATTGTTTTGCATTCTGATTGGTGCAACAAACTACTGAGTGATATAGTATGTTGTGTTTTAATGCAATCTGATGGATAAAACAAACTGCTGTACGGTTTAGTGTTGAAGGTGAAGCCATAAAATGGGTAAAGGTCAGTCAAAGCAGAAAACAGAGGCAGAATTAGTGTTGCCAAAGAAAGAAAGACAGAGGGCAAAAGATATTCTCAGACGCTGTGACAAAGCAAATGCTGCTGTTGTACTGCCAGGTTCTCCAGCAGACATTGTCATTAAAGAATTGGCCAGAATTATGTAATCCCTTTTACATATGAATTAAACACTTGGACAAATGGCTCATGGCCACTCGGAGGATCTTTTGCCCCAGAAAAAATAGAGCTCATACAGGCAATAGGGTCGTTCAGACAGGACATTCTCAGTGGAACTATAGCTCTATCCGAGCCTGTGTTGAGGGATGGAAGAAAGTAGCTAAAAAGCATCCTACACCAAAACCTGGCAAAGGTCACATAAATCAAACAACTTTTATTCAACAATTTGGTGTCATGAACAGGATAATCTATCCATGTAAAAAAACATATTTTTAATTTTATTTTATAAAGTTGCATTGTCCTGAATTGCATTGCATTGTATTGTATGGAATTGTAGGTCTATGTCCATGGTTTACAGTAGGGCCTTATTTTTTTCAGCGAATCTCTTAGTTACACTAACATTGTTCTTGTAAAGCAGCTATTTGGCCAAATGGAAATAGCTGCTTCACAAGAACAATGTTAGTGTAAGTAAGAGCTTTGCTGACACAAAATAAGTTTTTATATGCATAGATTATCAACGACGATACAAGTTTCACACTCTTTGTGAGTTTCACTTTGGCATTTCCTGGTTGTGCAGACAAGGCGCCAGTGCTGCAGCCTCGAAAGTAATTGGCTCTCAAGACGCAAACACCACGCTCATTTGCATAAAGTTAACTTGAGCTCAACTTTTGTCCCGCGCCGTTCACCGAGCTTCGTTCGCGCCGCAAGCTATCACGGCATGCTCAGCGCAGCAAATTATTCGTGTCTCATCGAAAATGAGTGATGGCAGAATTGGTTGGCGACTCATGTTCAGTGGACCATCACCGTGAACCGGGCGTAGGGCTGCAGAGCAACGGGCGCCACCTCGCAGCAGTGTCTTATTTAATATTATATTCAAAGTAGGTCCGTTCCTGCGCGCTTCTGGCGTGCACTGGGGTAGGAGCGGCAGAGCGCTAATATAAAATTCATTTCAAAGTAGTTACCTTCCTGAATACCACACACCCCATTAATTGTGCCACACTTCCAGTGGATGCCTGCCTTCTGTGCGGACAGAGGCACTCATTCTACTAGGGGGCTGAGAGGTATATGTCACTGCACCGCACTATATCAAAAGTAGTCAAAACATAAAATTCAAGCAGATAACCAAATGCACCCTCTCCCTCCCATATATCACACAAAAATATTAAATTAAGTAATCACATTACTCTTTTCAGCTGCCTCAAAGTGAAAATATTTCAATGAGAGAAATTATTAACGATACGAGAGGCTATGGATATGGATGAGAAATTCAATCTTTACCTCTTTAGGAGGGGTTGCGGCATTCTCACCATCATCATCATCATCACAAGGCTCTAAGTCTCTAGCCAGACTTCTTCTGTGGTTCCTCGGTGGTGGAATGAGTTGCCAAACTCCATTCGATCTGCAGAGAGAACACCTTCTCACCTGATGGACTGTAATAAAAATAAATAAATAAATAAATCTTTATCTGCGTCTATGCACTGCCTCGTGGCACCTATGTGCTGTCGGACTAGAACTTATGGCACTTCCTCTCGTTATTCTCTCCTGACTAGATCCTTGCTTGTGTTCTATTAAAATCTCTACGTCGCTTTGGATAAAAGCGTCTGCCAAATGGGAAATTGTAAATTGAAATTGTAATTGTAAATCTGTCGGGGAGTTAGGGATCTTATGCTACGAGTTTAACGCACCAATGTTTTCTGATCAAGTGTTTGGACAAATTGCGTGTCAAATTTGCAGCTGTGGATAGGTATTTTTGGCCTGGGCATAACTTACATTTCACGGTGATATTCGTATCTTTACGTGAAGTAAATTGTACATAATGAGAGTATCTCCACTTATCAAAGCATCCAGCATTCTTTGCCATTGTGCTTCTATTTCGTTTACAGCCCACTACACTACAGCAGCTGTTGCACATGCATGCATGTGTGTATCAGCGGAAAGGGGCAAGCCAAAGGCAAAACAATTTTCCTTCAATATTGATTGCCAGTAACCGTAAAGTGATTACTGAAAATGAGACAGTAGTGCGTTACACTACTGTATTACCGGCAAAAGAAATGTGATTACAGTAATATGTTATCCCCAACACTAGTAACTAATAAAAAACTGCAAATTGTGCAATTTGCAACTACATAAAAGTTGTAGTGTAGGGGAGAGCGGGGCAAGTTGTCTCAGTGGCTTTATTTCTGAAACTAAATATTTTAGAGCCAAAAGTCCAATTACAAAAATTAAAAAAGAGGTTACCTATGTTGAATACAACAGTGTAAGTCAAAACACTCTAACTTAAAAGCAATTTGTATACCTGAAAGTAAATAATGAAAATCTTAGTGTTTTTTATTTTTTTCTTATTAAGGAATCAAAATAATTATTCATTGTGACACATAAAAGCAACTGCCAGCTATAACCTGATAATACATTTGAATGGTTTAGTGAATCTATGTACTCAGGGAAGGGACCTTTGTCAGGAATGCATGGGTGGGGCATGATGTCACATTGATTGCGGGGCATGTTGTCATAACTATCCAAATCCTTTTTTTTTTAAATATTAAAAATAGCTTTACATTCATTGTTTTCTGAATAAATATGATTTTGGTACTGGCACCCACAAACCTTTGGCTTGTGAAGCAAGTGGCATCTCTGCTGGACCAGACTCACATACAGTCACAGAGGCACATTACTATTATTACTGTTTTCTTTAAGTGACTAAGAAGCCATTTTACAGAAAATATCACATGAAATGTGTATTTATTACATGTACATTAATATATCATACTGTTAGAAATTGTATCAGAATTTATGGTTGTCTGTGCATCCCAGGATAAGTGAGGGAGGGGTTATTTTACCTGGTGTGTGGTGGGTGTTGATTTCTGAGATAAAGTATGTTGTTTTATGTTATTATTGTATATATACTTCAGAGGAAATGGAATTGTGTGTAGTACAGCACACTTGTCTATGTGACAACATGCCGCGTCATGTGAGACAACATGCCCTGACATGGGGTAAGTTGTCACAAATTGTCAAGTGGTATTTCATCTGGAACCGGACAAAGGTAGAAATTAAACTTTGCCGTAGGACAAAAAAGGCTTTGACCTGGAGAGTAACATATGTTAATATGAAGAACATGGGTGGTTCCTGCACTACAATATTGCCCTTTGAACTCTGACCCTGGGCCACATGGCATGGGGTCAACTTTTCTAGAAAGCTATTGAGCTGCACTTTCATGGGAGTGGGGTTACTGATGGCAGGCGTAACTGAGTTGGGTTGAAATGCAATATTTTCTGAAATTCTCCTGCTTCCCATTAAGATGGCTCAAATCTGACAAAAGATTTTTTATTTTCACCCTCAAATACCCCAGTTACAATGTCAATTCCATGTTTACAACGTCAACTATGGGAGAAACAACAACAAAACTACAAAACCCACGCAGCAGGGCTTTTATTGTGATGTGCAGGAAGTGCCAAACAGTGCAAACTGTAGTTTTTCCAGGTGCAAGGTTGCAGTTGTGAAAAGGCAAACTGCTCAATATTACAAAGATGCAATACAATCTGAACCTAAAGGTTGATGTTATAAAAGGATATAATAAAAAAAAATACAAAAATATACTTTTGTTGGTGCTATTTTGCCGCGATTTCATCAGCTATGTTTCACGGGCAGAAATAGGTATGTTCAATGACGAAACGGATTATGTAACGTTTAGAAACGGAACTCCCGGCTGCGTTCTTCTATTTAAATTGTGCTTATTGTAAAGTAGAGGTAACAATACAGTCGTTATAAAGTGCTATATTTTATGGAGTTTATTGAGATTCCACTGAAATAACTTGTTATATAGGTTATGAGCAAAATGTATTTATTTATCTAGCATCAAATACTTGAAAATGCAAGCGATTTTTTTTTTTTTTCCATTTGGCCTCAAAATTGATCTACAACCATACTAACCAATTTTTCAAAAATCAATATTAGCACCAAAGAGCTCAAGCAAAGAAATGCAGCAAATAGGAATCCCTTATTTGGGCAGAAAATGTAGGCTAGACTATGTGTTCCATGGTCTAGGAGAGAAAGCTGTAGGCTATGGAAGCTTATCGCATGCACAACTGAAATGGAAATGTAATATGTAAAATGGCCATGTAATCCTACATTTGAATTTAAATTTGCCACTTGTATGTGCAATTTTTGGCAAAAAATTCAAATTCAGTAATGTCATTTGCATTTGACATTTCCTATACTAGTATTGACATTTCATTTAAACAGAGATTTGCATGCTTTATTTTTAGCTTTATTCAAATGATGCAAACTGGAAAATTTAAATTTATTTCCTGATGTTCCATGTGATTAAGCAATAATGGTGTCAAAATTATAATTGATATGTCATTTACCTTATATGGTTTCCTTCCTGTCTTTGCCATTTAATAAACTCGCCACTGCGCTGATTCCCTGGCAAAATGCAATTGCAAATGTATTTCGAGAAGACTGCATTAACATTGTCACAAGCGTCTACCTGTCAGTCATCCCATTAAGGTGGGTCTTGCGTTGTGCAATCGGAAGTAGTTCACAAACATGGAATAGGAGAGAAGGCGGGGAGTTCTGTGAAACTGGCCACAATATAATTTCCGGTTCTGTCGCCGAAGCACATTTTCTTTTCAAAATAAAAGCCCGACGAGACTGGCACTTAAAACACAGTGGTGAGTCGTAGTCGTAATTCAAATGTAGGATTACATAGCCATTTTACATATTCCATTTCCATTTCAATTGTGCATGCGATACGCTTCCATAGTAGGCGTCCAATACTGCCGCGAGAGGTTTTACCATGGAGTCTATGGAACACCCGGTGCGTCCTATACCCTTGGCGTTGCTATAACGACGCGAAGAGTCAACATAGGACGAGTTGGGAATGAGAACAGGTTGACCCTACAGATGCTGGCAGTAGTGTCCGCAGGGTCCTAAAGCTCACCCGAGCTAAGTCGTCTCCATGCAATTTGTAACGTTAAACAACTTGGAAATTGCAATCAATTTAGGGGGCCTGAAACATTTTTAAGGGGGCCTTCGGGGCATGAACCCCGGGGGTTTAAAAAAGACACTGAAGATCATCATCCTATTTCAAATTTGGTGTCTGCATGTCATACACCCTCACAACTAGGTCTGATCTATGTAAGGAGTATATCTAGGGTGATCTGAGGCATTTTCGTCCTCACGAGTAGAACAAAAAAAGTTCTCACCAAATGAAAATTTAGCTGTTGTTGCAAATTGAGTGACATCTGAAATGACTATTATTCAATGTAATTCCTTTGCTGAAACAGGACCAAAACTTGAGGAGTAATCAACATGTTAATCGAACATCTTGAAGACCTTGCATCTCTGCGATGATCTCCACTATGATGTGCAGCAGAGTGATGCTACAAGACACTAGATGTAACGGTCACAACAGGAGCCCCCTTAGGATCGAGCCTCGCAGGAATTCCATTCCTCCTACACAGACTCTCACCGCTAAACATCTTCTGGCATACCTACCTAGACCACAACCAGACTCAGTGCGCTACAGTCCTTACACTAACAAGGTAAAGGTTTCTGCCTTTCAAATGTATCACTTTGATTCATACAGCTGAGTGTATGTTTTACCCAAATTTGTATCCCATATAAAATGTCTCTTTGCCTTGATCTCCAGAGTATGGTGGCCCTGAAGTGCAAAACACAATAACATTTCACAAAACAAGTTAACAAAACCGAAAATACAACATTTCACAAAACAACTTAACAAACCTGACAACAACAACATTTCACAAAACAACTTAAAACCGGAAACACAGCAACATTTCACAAAACAAATTAACGGCTTTGCAAATAATCAGCTCCTGTTTTGTGATTGGTCACGCATTACCCCCACCTATCCACCCAGCCCCCCCCCACACACACACACACACACACACACACAAACAAATTGGTTTAAAACAGTATTTGTGCACATTTAAACTTGAGTGACAACAAAGACATCCAGTCAGTAACGACGAAGGACCTGCCTTTTCTGTGAAATGTTGAATTGTTTTCTCTTTTGCCGTTTTTTTTGTAAAATGTTGTGTTTCCAGTTTTGTTAATTTGTTTTGTGAAATGTTGCGATTCCGGTTTTCTTAATTTGTTTTGTTAAATGTTGTTATGTTTCTGGTTTTGTTAAGTTGTTTTGTGAAATGTTGTGTTTTCAGTTTTGTTAAGTTGTTTTGTGAAATGTGTTTTTGGTTTTGTTAATTTGTTTCATGAAATGTGTTTTCGGTTTTATTAATTGTTTTGTGGTTTTGCACTTTAAAAACATTTCATGGGATTACAAAGAATGAGAGTACCTTGCCGCAAGTAACCTTCTTAGTTGCCTCATAATGATCGTTCATTATGTGATCATTAGGTCATGCTTGTTTTTGATCTTATTATCTCAAAGCACAAGTGTCCATTGATTCTACATAGAGGGTGCCAGGCTATACATTAGTCTACTTGTTTATTCAGCGCATTTCCCCATCATAATCTCCTTGTGCAGTGGCAGAACAACACACACCGAGGACAAAATTAGGATTGTAAAGGGATCAAATTCTTTTGTATCTCCTCTTCGACGAATTGACTTAGAAAATCTTCATTTGACAATCTCAGCTACAGTGCTACCAAATGTCAATGTCATGTAAGTGAGCAATATGGCGGTGCTTTTGTACTTCCAGGCTTTGACTATTACACTACTGACTATTTTGCTTAATTTTAGGCTTCTCCTAAATCCACTGTGGCTGCCATGTTAACCACGAGAAGAGTGTCTCTCATCCCCAGCTTGAATTGCAGCAACTATGACAACTGCCCGCCTCTCCCAGCATCCTCCGAGGCCTCTCCATCCCTTCAGGCCCAGAGCCCCTGCAGCCAATTCTCTCAGGCTTTGACTAGGCAAGAGACCCCCAATCATTATACCATCCAAGCAGCTCCACTTGAACCAATAGGAGAGACTCCGAAGCCTCACCGTTTGCACCGCAGCCGGCACCTTAAGCGTTTCAGCTCCAGATGGTATGCAAGCAGCCCCATTGGCAGCAGCAACAGCCCCATCCATGCAATAGAGAAGTTGCATGGAGAGAAGACACACAAGCAGCGCTGTAAGCTGCTGGGTGATGAGCACCCATCACATGGCTCCACCAGCAATCAGCGGCAGCGTTATGTAACCAAGGATGGCAAGTGTAGGGTCAATCTGGGTCCCATTGAAGATAAGAGTCGCTTTATTTCAGACATTTTCACTACATTGGTAGACCTCAAGTACCGCTGGTTCCTTTTCGTCTTCACTATGTGCTACATTCTCACATGGGTGGCCTTTGCTGAGATCTACTTCCTGGATGCCTGGTTGCGTGATGACATGGCTCATGTCCACGACCCACAGTGGCAACCATGCTTTGAGAATGTGGACAGTTTCTTGTCAGCCCTTCTACTGTCAGTAGAGAGCCAGAGGACTATTGGCTATGGATCCAGGATGGTGACAGCTAACTGCCCGGAGGGTGTGGTGCTCCTGATGGCCCAGTCTATCCTGGGTTCTATTATCGATGCCCTCATGGTGGGCTGCATGTTTGTCAAGATCTCCCGGCCTCAGAAGAGAGCCCAGACACTGATCTTCAGCAAGCACTGTGTCATATCTGAGCGCGAAGAGAAGCTTTGCATGCTTTTCCGTATTGGTGATCTGAGGGAAAGCCACATGGTGGATGCTAAGATCCGAGCCAAGCTGATCAAGTCCAGGCAGACCAAGGAAGGTGAATTCATCCCGCTGGAGCAATCGGAGATCAACTTGGGCTATGACACTGGGGGAGACAGGCTCCTATTGGTGGAACCCCAGACCATTACCCACGTCATCAATGACAGCAGCCCCTTCTGGGAGGTGGGGGCTGAGCGCCTGAAGAGGGAGACATTTGAGATCATTGTTATCCTGGAGGGCATCGTGGAGGCATCAGGTTTGTACTATTTTTTCACACACATTCATTTATAAGTCTCATGCTGTCCTCCACCAATGAATAAGATACTACATAGGCTTTATATAATAATATGTTCTGACTTTGTGTTCAGAGTTCAGGATGTTATTCTGAAATTGTTTGCTGATCTTTTTCAGATAAAGTTAAACTCCATCCTCTGACCATTCATTGTGTTGCAGGTATGACATGCCAAGCCAGGACATCCTATACAGAGGATGAGATCCTGTGGGGCCACCGATTTGAGTCATGCATGTCCTTGGAGAAAGGGGCATTTCGTGTGGACTATAGTGCATTTGACAAAACCTTTGAAGTGCAAATGTCCCCATTTAGTGCAAAAGAGAGGAGCACAGCAAAGGAACAAGAAGTTCTGCTGTAGAAATTTTGGTCAAAGCAAACAGTTCTTGTTTCTGTACATAATATCACATATAAAGAATGATTTAAAGTGATTGTAACTTTCTGCGTTTTCTTGGTACAGCATTGGCAATCATATTTCATAGA